>NC_056707.1:576079-876079 GCF_018831695.1 Puntigrus tetrazona | reverse complement strand
GCTCATCCTTCGAATGCAAACCATAGGAATGTTCTGTGGCGAGAAAGGATAGAGATATGGAAATACGTATCCTTCAGGTCAAACCGCTGCAAACCAATCCTGGTGCTTTACACATCTGACGATGCGTTTCTATATGAGCATTCTGAGTGGAAGCTTGTGCAGGGAGGGATCGGCTTGATTGCATCCTTTGCCAGGAGGACAGCAATATCCTTGTGCAAGACAGGAGCGTTCCAGGCTGTCACTGAAGTCTCAAGAACCACATAGCCAAGAATCACATAGCCAAGCAAAAGTGTCCAGATAAGCCAAGTGAGGAAGCACACTGTCAAACCACAGACCCAAAGGCCCGGAGGATGAGGAAATTGCTATTTTTTTGAGACACTATGAGATCCTAGGAAAACCCTGAGACATTGGGAACAGAAAAAATTAAACAGAAGATTCTCTGCCTCTCTCACATCTTGAAAAAGATGCAAAACAACAGAAATTGTCATTTTAGGTGATACACACTAGGTAATTGCTGAAATGCAGGAATACTGCTGATCGTATCCTCAATGCCACCAGGGGCGAAAGGACACTGGATCACTGCTACACACTCTTCAGAGAGAGCTACAAGGCAAAATCATGCCTACCGTTTGGTAAATCGGACCATGCCGCCATCTTCCTCATGCCTGTTTACAAACAGAGGCTGAAACAGGAAGCCCCGGTACAGAGGGAGGTGTCACGCTGGTCTGACCAATCTTTGGATGACGCAGACTGGGCCATGTTCAGGCGCAGCTCTGATGACGTCAACATGTGTCACACTCTGGACTTTTGTTATTGTTTTTGTCTCGAGCCACGTGTTGTCTGTGCCCTGCCTTCCCTTGATGTGTAATTGTGTAATTGTCTCCAGCTGCGTCTTGTCAATTTAGTTAATTTCTAGTTAATTTAGTTAATTTTTAAGCCCTGTGTTTTCGTGTGCACCTGGTCGGATTATCAAAGTTACAACGTTACAGTGTTCAGTGTTTAAATGTTACAGAGTTACAATGTTAGCAATGTTACTCTGTTTTGTTCCCGAGCTCCTCTACGTGTGATTTTTGGTTTGTCCTGCCTTTTGTATATATTTGCCAGTTTTTTTTTGGAATTAAATCTCTAAGTTTTTGTATCTCGAGTCCCGAGCGTTCTCTCTCCCGAGTCCTTCCCGAGAAAACCGCGAAATCGTGACAGGATAATCCGACCATAAAAAGTAAAGCGCCCTTTTTGTTTTTTTTTTTTTTTTGGGTTTGTTTTTCATGGATTCCCCCTACAACGACCCAAATTTCCTCATCCTCCTGCTGGAGCAGGAGGATCGCTCTCTCGAGGGCTATACTAAGGACTTCCTCGCCCTCGCGAACTACTCGCGCTTCCCGGACGGCTTTTTGTGCTCGATTCACTTCCGCGGACTGAACACCACCACACGAGCAAAGCTGTCCGGGGACGGCCCTCGAGAGAGCGTCGCCGCGTACATCGAGTGGGTGCTGGTGTCCTGCGACTCGCCGATAACGGTTGCGCTGGAGGACAACGACACCAGCCCCACTCCAGATCCAGAACCCAGCCCATCATCTCCCCGCGTCGCAGAGGCCAGGCCTGTGCCCACGGAGGGCGCAATCGCTGAGTCTGGGACGACCACGGAACCATCGCTGAGGAGAGCGACAGAGCCGTGGAGCGCCACCGGACCCAAGCCGATTGCGACAGACCAGGTGCGTGAGCGGGCATCAGAGCTTGCCGCGGTGGAGACAGCCGACAGCGAGAGCGCGGAGTGGAGCTCCGCCCACTGCAGATCGGCTGAGGATGAGCTGATCATCCAACTGGGGCTGCTGGATCTACAAGAGGAACTGGATGATGTGAACTTAGACTGGGCACCTCCCGTGTATCCTGAGTCGCTGGTCCCGCCCAACCGTCCTGTTAGCCCGCTGGTCCCGCCCAGCCGTCCTGTTAGCCCGCTGGTCCCGCCCAGCCGTCCTGTTAGCCCGCTGGTCCCGCCCAGCCGTCCTGTTAGCACCCTAGAGACCGTTCCCTGTGCGCTCCCCCGAGTTCCAGTGCCCGCGCCCCGAGCGCTCCCCCGAGTTCCAGTGCCCGCGCCCGCGCGCCCCGAGTTCCAGTGCCCGCGCCCAGCGCTCCCCGAGTTCCAGTGCCCGCGCCCGAAGCGCCCCGAGTTCCAGTGCCCGCGCCCGAGCGCCTCCCGAGTTCCAGTGCCCGCGCCCAGCGCTCCCCGAGTTCCAGTGCCCGCGCCACGAGCGCTCTCCCGAGTTCCAGTGCCCGCCACGAGCGCTCTCCCGAGTTCCAGTGCCGCGCGCCACGCAGCGCTCTCCCGAGTTCCAGTGCCCGCGCCACGAGCGCTCTCCCGAGTTCCAGTGCCCGCGCCACGAGCGCCCAGTTTGCCCACCCTCCCACCCTGGTCATACATCGATGGATCCCAGCAGCCCCTGCGCTCATCCTCAGCTCTCCATCACGAGCTCGCCACGGGTCTGCCGGTCCCCATCGCCGTCGAGGGTGGACGATCCCTCGCCTCACCGTCCCGCCTCCGAGTCCCGGACTCCTCCTCGGCTCGTAGACCCGTCGGCTCCCCCTGGGCTTCTAGCTCTCTCCTCTCCACCGTGGTCCGTCAGTCCACCAGCTTCACCAGGCTCCATCGTCCCTCCGGCTCCGCCTTGGTCTGTCGTCGACCATCCGTCGCCTCGGGATTCCTCTCCTCCGGCTTCGCCTCGTCCCTCCATCCCACCGGCTCTGTCAGGCTCCTCCTTCCCTCCGGCTTCACCTCAGTCCTCAGTCGCTCTGGCTCCGCCGCGTCCTTCCTGTCCCCCGTCTCCGTGTCAGTCGCAGAGGCCTGCGGCGTCGCCTGGGACCTCCAGCGCCTCGACGTCGCCTTGGCTCTTCGGCTCTCCGCTTTGGCCTCGGTCTCCTGCACCACCTGCTCCGCCGTCGGTCGGACCCATGGAGTCGATGGCCGCTCCTCCTCCATGGCTCCTCCCTCCGTCGGCGCCACCATGGACCATCATGGCTGGGCTCTGGATCTCCTCCTGCTCCGGACTCCTCCTGTGTCCTCCCTGGCTCCTCCCTCCTTCTGTGCCCCCCTGGACTCATGTCTGCTTGCCTCCTCCTGGGGGTCGTCCTCCACCAGAACCTCCTCCAAAGATCCGGTATTCCCAGTTCCGAGTTGTTGTTTTTTTTGTTGTTACTTTAGGTGCGAGGACGCACCTTCCGGGAGGGGGGCATTATGTCACACTCTGGACTTTTGTTATTGTTTTTGTCTCGAGCCACGTGTTGTCTGTGCCCTGCCTTCCCTTGATGTGTAATTGTGTAATTGTCTCCAGCTGCGTCTTGTCAATTTAGTTAATTTCCCTGTGTTTTTAAGCCCTGTGTTTTCGTGTGCACCTGGTCGGATTATCAAAGTTACAACGTTACAGTGTTCAGTGTTTAAATGTTACAGAGTTACAATGTTAGCAATGTTACTCTGTTTTGTTCCCGAGCTCCTCTACGTGTGATTTTTGGTTTGTCCTGCCTTTTGTATATATTTGCCAGTTTTTTTTGGGAATTAAATCTCTAAGTTTTTGTATCTCGAGTCCCGAGCGTTCTCTCTCCCGAGTCCTTCCCGAGAAAACCGCGAAATCGTGACAACATGTTTACGGAAGCGGTGGTGGGATTCATTGGGAAACTAGCGGATGATACGGTAGAGAAAACCGTCATCAGGACATTTCCCAAAGAGAAGTCGTGGGTAGACAAAACTATCCGTGACTCTCTGAGATCCTGCTCCGCAGCCTATAACACGGGGATAGTCACCGGGCATATGAATGAATACAAAGCTGCGTCATACAGCGCATGAGAGCGGTGAAGGAGGCAAAGAGGCACTTTGAGAAGAAACTAGAGTCGCAGTTTCAGCATAGAGAGTCTAGGAGCCTGTGGCAGGGACTGAGAAACATCACGGACTATAAAACTCCAACCTCCATAGTAGAGAGCGCGGATGCTTCTCTGGCAGACGAGCTAAACACCTTTTATGCTCGTTTCGAGGCTGCAGCTAATCATGCTAGTGGCGCTAACGGTATGATGAACAGTATGCATGCTGAGAGAGCCGGAGAGGAAATCACGTTCACCATTTCGGAGCACGACGTAAGGAGGGCATTCAGGAGAGTGAACACCATTAAGAAACCTCAGCCCTCTTGCCTGAATAACTACCGCCCTGTAGCTCTGACGTCGGTAGTGATGAAGTGCTTCGAGAGACTGGTCAGAGACTTCATCAAGGAGAAAGCAAAACTGAGCACAATCGAGCACCCATTCAGCGCCCCAACACCCTGCACCTGGATTAATTATAAATAAATCCACCATCTGGGGCTTTTGTTTTGAACTCTCCTTGTCGTGTGATTCTTCACCTCGTCATACAATTTTACAGTCTTTGCACTGGCTACCTGTTAAGTTCTGTATTAGTTACAAAATATTATTACTCACTTATAAGGCCCTTAACAGTTTAGCTCTTTCATATCTAACTAGTATTCTACCATACTGCAATCCAACCCTATCCTTAGGGTCCCGAAACTCTGGACTTTTGGTAGTACCTATGACAGCAAAATCCACTAAAGGAGGTAGAGGTTTTGATATTTTGCCCCAAACTCTGGAATAGACTTCTTGATAACTTTCAGGTTTCAGACACACTCTCTCTGTTCTTTAGCCAAGCATTCACATAATGCATCTCATAATATTTGTACTGCAGTTATATCCGATTAAACACACGCTATTATTATTGTTTAGCTTGGGTTGAACAAGTCATTTTTGCTTGGTTAGAACATCAGCTGCACTAATTATGCCTGTGGTAACTAGGAATTTTACAAGATTCAGGCTGGTTTCAAACTTTAAATGATCTGAGATGACGAGAAGAGATGATTTCAACCCCTCAGACAACAATAGTGATTTACCAATTTTTTCTATTAGTTAAATACATTAAGTTTCTACAATACAATACAAGTTTGTTTTATGGTGCTCAAATCTCCTGCACCTTCTACCTTATTTTGTTTAACCTCAGGTTAGGTAAACTAAGTCGAGTATGTCCTATCTCTCATAAGCATTTAATCATACTCATAAGGCAGGTCACAGAAGACTTCTCCGTGGTCTGTTCTGCTCAGGTCTTTCGGTAGGCGAGCGTATTGGTTATAATAAGATTTAGTATTATTATATAAGTTAAATACATTACAAATAAAATACTAATGTAAAATAGAGATAAAAACAAAGTTGTGTAATCTGTGTGCTCAGTCGTTTCAGAGGCATTGTGGCGAGGCTGTCTGGCATCGGGAGAAGCATGTAGCTAAGATGCAACTTTAACTTCTGGCTCAGTTCTAAGTAGACTACCCTCCTATATAGTTGTCACGTTTGGGAAAGTCCCATACAGCTGGAAACCTCCCTCTCAAGAAGCTCACTATAAAAAGACAGCCATCTTATTATTCTGCTATAACATTCCTATTCTTCAAAGTTCTTGCTAATACATATTTTTTATATATATATATATATATATATATATATATATATATATATATATATATATATATATATATATATATATATATATATATATATATATATATCTGGCTAGACTTTAACTAAATGTCATATATTCCATGCTTAATATTTTTCTAAAAAAAAAAATACTTTCAAATATAATGCTATGGTGGTATTTCTTTCTACTATTCAATAAAGTGAATGCAATACTATGTGTGCTGTATATCTTATAAATCCTTATCTAATAAAAAATACAATATTCTGTGTGGTCTCTTCTTCTTGATAAATCAGTATCAAACACATCACAATGTGTTCACAATACAAGGTATCACTAAAATAAACAAGGCAAACTTACAAAATTCATCTTTCCCTCAACTATATATTGTGACGAGCGTCCCGAGGATTGATCAGCGTTGCCCTGGGAACAAACCTGGAACACCTACACCAGCCACTCAACGACGGATTCGCCACACCTGGAGCTCATCAGCCGCGGGCCAGATAAGCCCGGCCAGGCGATGGCTTCGGGGAGCCACGAGACTCTGGAACGCACGCTAACCTGTTGTCTCTTTCTTTGTCTCCCAGAAGCGACTACGTGACGGGCCTGCCTGAGCTACTTCCCCTACTCCCTCACTGCAGACTCCCTCACGATATTAAGCCCTGGAAGCACCGAGACGACTCACCGCTGCACTCACCGGACTCACCGCTACACCACCCCCGGACTCACCGCTGCACGCATCGCACGCCTCGGACCGCTCACCTTCTGTGTATTGCCTAATAAATACACCCTCCGGGGGTTTCACTGCACCTGTTTCTCTTGTGCTTCCTCTGCCTCGCCACAAGTGGTGGAGAATGCGGGCAGTTTTAAAGCGCAAGAGAACAGAGGAAACAAAGAAAAAGGAAAACGCTGTCGCCGCTTTATTAAAGGTTCCCCACAACATCAACTTCTCTCTTTGTTTTCCCCCCAGGCAAGCGCTCGCTTCCCGGCGAAGATGGAGGAGTTCCTCCAACGCCTCTCAGAGGTTTCTATTCGCCAGCAACAGATCGTCGAGCATTTGGCTACCCGCCAGAACGAGACCGAGCAGGAGCTCGCTGCCCTCCGCGCCGCCACTCGACCACGCCCCGCCGTGCCTGATCCCCGGATGCAAGCCACACAGCTGCTACCCAAGATGTCCGCTAGTGACGACCCCGAAATCTATCTCGAGATGTTCGAGAGCGTCGCAACCACTGAGGGATGGGACCGGCGGGATTGGGCACGCGCGTTGGCCCCGCTGCTGTCAGGAGAGCCCCAGCGCGCCTACTTCAGCATGCCGGCCGACCTGGCGAAGGTATATGATGACCTAAAGAGGGAAATCTTGGGCAGGGTCGGTCTGTCACCGGTCTGCGCAGCCCAAGCCTTCCAAGAGTGGGTCTTCCAGTCTCGCCAGCCGGTAAGGATCCAAGCCGCCGAGCTTACTCGGCTAGCGCAACACTGGCTCCTGGACGGGACACCAACCCCCGCCATCATTGTGGAAAGAGTAGTGATAGACCAGCTCCTGCGGGCTCTCCCCCGGAATTATCGCCAGGCGGTCGGTATGAGAAACCCCAAGAACGTCATGGAGTTGGTTGAGGCGGTCGAGCTGGCGGAAGCTGCCCAGCGTCGAGAGGCTGGGGAGCGGGCGCCATCTTTTCCCCGGAGGGCACCCGGCGACCGATGGAGAGGGCGGCGGCCCCGACCATAAGAGATGAGCCAATGCCAACCGAAGAGGCCTCCAACCCCCCTAGAGCGTGGCTGGCAGGCTGCAGCCTCCACCGGGAGCTTCCCCGCGCCGCACCAGAAATCCCCGTCGGCCTGAATGGACGGAAGTTCAGAGCCCTCCTTGACTCTGGCAGTACCATCAGCCTGGTTCAGTCCCGCCTCCTACCCCCGCGCACGGAACCACGGAAACGGCTGCCACTGACCTGTGTACACGGGGACACCCGGAAAGTTTCCACCCGTCTAATCACCGTGACGACGGCAGGAGGAAGCTGGCCCCTGGAGGTGGGTCTCGTACAGGACCTGCCGGTACCAATCATCCTCGGGCGGGACTGGCCGGGCTTCGAGGAGGCGCTACACACCGCGACACAGCCTGTCAGCCCCCAAAGCCCTCGCCGGAAGAGGCGAGAGGGGAGAGGAAACCGCCGCCCTGCCGTTCTCCTAGCATCGGACAGCAGAAGAGATGGTGAGTCCCCTCCTCCTACAACTAATGTTTTCTTTGATGTGTTCCAACAGGTAGTCGGAGGGGGCTCGTTCGGCCGGGCTCAGCGGGAGGATGACCGGCTCAAGAATTGCTGGAACCAGGTACATTTCATGGATGGAGAGGAGACGCGGCCCGCCCCCATCCTCTTCCCATTTTATTGTGGAGAACGGCCTACTCTATTGTGTGTCGCCCAGCGGAGGGGGAGGAGAAACGGCTCCTGGTGGTGCCCGAGGAAAGTGGACACCATTTTGGAGCTCGCCCACGCCCACCCGCTGGCCGGACACCTCGGGGCCGCCAACACTATCAAGAGGATCCGAGACCGTTTCCACTGGCCGGGCTCGACGGAGACGTGAAACTTTTCAGTGCCAGAAGACCTCGCCCCGGCCACCTCCCCCTAGTCCACTTATCCCGCTGCCCATTATCGAGGTGCCCTTCGAGCGCATCGGGATGGATCTGGTGGGCCCACTGCCGAGGTCTGCCCGAGGCCACGAACACATCCTGGTGATCGTGGACTACGCCACCCGGTACCCCGAAGCCATCCCACTCCGCAAAGCCACCGCCAAGGCGATCGCCCAAGAGCTCTTCACCCTGTCCACCAGAGTGGGGATACCCGGGGAGATACTGACCGACCAAGGCACCCCGTTCATGTCCCGAGTGATGGCCGACCTCTGCCGGCTGCTACGGATCCAACAGCTGCGCACCTCAGTGTACCACCCCCAGACGGACGGACTTGTGGAGCGGTTTAACCAGACACTGAAACAAATGTTGAGAAGGGTTGTCTCCGAGGACAAACGGGACTGGGACCAGATGCTCCCCTACGTCCTCTTCGGGGTGCGAGAGGTGCCCCAGGCTTCCACCGGCTTCACCCCATTCGAGTTGCTGTTCGGCCGACAGCCGCGAGGCCTGCTGGACGTGGCAAAAGAGGCCTGGGAGCAGCAGCAGCAGCCGGATGGACATCTTACTCAGACCCCACCAACAGTACGCCGCTGCCTATCTTGATGACCTTGTGATCCACTCTGAGACCTGGGAGGACCATCTGGAGCGCCTACGGAGGGTGCTTCGGGATCTTCGACGGGCTGGACTCACCGCCAACCCCAAGAAATGTCACCTGGCGCTCTTCGAAGCGAAGTACCTGGGTTACCGAGTTGGGAGAGGACTGATCCGGCCACAGGAGAACAAAGTCACCGCGGTCCAGGAGACCCTGAGGCCCACCAACAAAACCCAGGTACGCGCCTTCTTGGGGTTGGCAGGGTATTACCGTTGTTTCATCCCCGACTTCTCCTCCATAGCCGCCCCTCTGACAGACCTGACCAGGAAGGGGCAGCCTGAACGGGTTCTGTGGAACCCCGACGCGGAGGAGGCGTTCCGGAGGATTAAGGCCGCACTCACCTCGGACCCAGTCCTGAGAGCCCCGGACTTCGGCTGCCCCTTCCTGCTACAGACGGATGCACGCATCGCACGCCTCGGACTCCCCGAACTCACTGCTCACCTTCTGTGTATTGCCTAATAAATACACCCTCCGGGGGTTTCACTGCACCTGTTTCTCTTGTGCTTCCTCTGCCTCGCCACAATATATATATATATATATATATATATATATATATATATATATATATATATATATATATATATATATACTGCTCACAAAAATTAAAGGAACATTTTTTTTTATTGGGCCTGGCATGAATTGAATTAAAAATGTCTGATAATTTTCTGCTCAGTTAAGCAGCTGAGGGCCTCGTTAATCAAGTTCAGCTGTATTGGTGGTCATGGAATTAACAACAGTTGCACTTCAGTGGCAACAATCAGAAAACCCTCAAAACAGGACTGGTTTTACATGTGGAGGTCATTTCAAGTTTCTCCCTCTTGATCTTTTTTGGCTGGTTTTCCACTCGTGCTGATTTTGGCTTGCATAATTATCTCTACTGGCAGTATGAGGCGATTCCTTAACCCTACAGAAGTTGCACAGGTGGTCCAACTTCTCCAGGATGGCACATCCACACGTGCTGCAGCAAGAAGGTTTAATGTGTCTCCCAGCACAATCTCCAGAACATGGAGGAGATTTCAGGAGACTGGTGGTTATTCTCGGAGAGCTGCACAGGGCCGTAGAAGGTCCTCAACCCCTCAGCAGGACCGATACCTGCTCGTGCCCTACAGAATGACCTCCAGAGGGCCACTGGTGTGAATGTCTCTACCCAAACAATCAGGAACAGACTTCATGAAGGTGGCCTGGGGCCCAATGTCCTGTAGTCGGCCCTGTGCTCACTGCCCAACACCGTGGAGCTTGACTGGCATATGCTCAAGAACACCAGAATTGGCACGTCCGCCACTGGTGCCCTGTACTTTTCACAGACAAGAACAGGTTCACCCTGAGCACCTGTGATAGACGTGAAAGAGTCTGGAGAAGACAAGAAGAACGTTATGCTGCCTGCAACGTCGTTCAACATGACAGGTTTGGTGGTGGGTCAGTGATGGTCTGGGGAGGCATATCCATGGAGGGATGCACAGACCTCTACTGCCTAGGAAATGGTGCTCTGACTGCCATAAGGTATCGAGATGAAATCCTTGAACCCATTGTCAGACCCTAAGCTGGTGCAGTAGGTCCTGGTTTCCTCTTACCGGCCTCACGTGGCAAGAGTACGCAGGCAGTACCTGGAGGATGAAGGAATTGAAACAATTGAATGGCCTTCACGATCCCCTGACTTAAACCCAATAGAACATCTCTGGGACATTATGTTTTGGTCCATTAGGCGCCGCACGATTGCTCCTCAGACTGTACAACAGCTCAGGGATGCCCTCACACAAATCTGGGAGGAAATGCCACAAGACACCATCCGTCGTCTCATTAGGAGCATGCCGCGATGTTGTCAAGCATGAATACAAGCTCGTGGGGGCCACAGAAGATACTGAAAAGCATTTTGAGTTGCAGAAATTAAGTTTTGGAAAAAATGGACTGGCCTGCCACATCTTCATTTCACTCTGATTTTATGGTGTCTACACAATTAAGCCCTCTGTAGGCTGAAAACTTTTATTTCCATTCAAAGACTTGGCATCCTTTTGTTCCTAAGACACTGCCCTGTCGTTATTTGTATAGATATCTTCATATTGAGATCTGATGTATCTAATGTGTTTCTTTAAAGTGTTCCTTTAATTTTTGTGAGCAGTGTATATATATATATATATAAATAAGGAAGAGACAAACAGGATAATGAGGGAACATGAACATGGGGAAGGAGCTAAATATACACCATGGAAACCAACCATGACCATAAACAAGGCAAAGAGCAATGAGACGGGATAAGGAATCATGGGAACCTCCAGTCTGAGGCCATCATAGTTCTTAGTTAGACGAGGGTGGCTTGCCCCCTTCAGTTTGGTGAGAAATTCCTGCCTCAGGTGGAGAAGTATCTTGGGGTTTTGTTCACGAGTGAAGGAAGGATGGAATGAGAGATCGACAGATCGGATCAGCTTTTGCAGCAATTCGGTTGATGTACCTGTCTGTCGTGAGAAGAAGGATGAAATCCCTGATACAAGTGGCCAAAATGAGTTTCCCCTGCAGGGTGGCTGGGCGCTCCCTTACAGAAAGAGTGAGAAGACCCACTCCTCCTCCACATCGAGAGAGGCCAGCTGAGGTGACTCGGGCATCTGTTCTGAATGCCTCCCGGACGGCTCCAGATGGAGGTGTTTTGGGCATGTCCAGGGTAAAATACCTAGAACACGCTGGAGGGACTATGTCTCTCAGCTGGCTTGGGAGTGCATCAGTGTTCCCCCGGAACAGCTGGAGAGATGCTGCATTTGAGGATGTCAGAGCATTCAGAGGGTGTTTGACACTGATATCCAGTCCTGGTGGGCATCTGACTCGCCTGCTCCACCCGGGAGGCTCTCTGCTCCGTCCACTCCGCCCTGGAGGGTCTCCGCTCCGCCCACTCTGCCTCAATACCCTGCCAAGAGTCCAGAAACGTACAGGCGGTGGTACGGACAAGGACTATTACTCATTCTCCGACTTGGAATTCCTGTGGTTGGGATGCATGGTCGATCTCTCTCTCATCTCTGTTACATGCTCGATGACACTGCGATGGGCTGCGGCTTCTGTTCCCAAGCCTCCTGGTGACATCTAGGAGCCCGTGGGGCTGCCGACCAAAAAGGGGTTTGAAGGGGTTGAAGCCAGTTGAGGCCTTGGGAACTTGCCTGATCCCGAACAGGACGTATGGCAGCATCATGTCCCAATCTCTTTTGTCTTTCGCAACCACCCGTCTAAACATTTGTTTGAGAGTCCGGTTGAACCGCTCGACGAACCATTCGGTTTGTGGGTGATACACTGTTGTCCTCAACTACATTACCTTTAGCAGCAGGCAGAGGTCAGCCATTAGCCGGGACATGAAGGGGGTACCCTGATCTGTCAGGATCTCAGCTGGGAATGCCGACTCTGCTAAACAGCAGGAACAGTTCCCTGGCAGGGCCATTCCCAGATGCCCTGCCATAGGGTGGGTATGTGCCAGTTCCAGGATCGTCTTCGTCTTACCACTAGTATGAGTTTTTCCTCCCCCCTCCGCTGGGCAACATAGTAGAACAGACCATTTTTGACAACAAAGTGCCAGAGAGAATGGAGCCCAGGATGCACATTTTGGCCCTTGATGGTATGAACCTGGGGCCTACAGTGCTTCAGGCGGTCATCCTCCTTCTGCTCTTTAGCAAACGAGCCCCCTCCCGTGACCTGCTGGATGACATCGTAAAAACGGTTAGGGCGGTTCCCTCTGGGGCTGGTGGGCTGTGTGGCAGCGGCTAGCAGACGATCAAACCCTGGCCAGTCTCTTCCGACCTGCACAGGCACCGGTGGGTCCTTCACGATTCCCACCTCTACGGGCAGACAGGCACTTGTCGATTGTCCCCGTGCACACAGGTAATTGTGAAAGACAGCTTCCAAATGGGGCGAATACATTCCACCGAACCAGAGTCACTGTGTTGCCTGAGTTGAGGAGAGCGCGGAACAGTTTATCATTTACCTTGACTTTCGCTTTTGGGGCTCCTGCTGCTGGGTCATGGTGTATGATGCAGCCCGCCAACCAGGGGTTTCCAGGAAGCATGGCGTCCTTGGTGGACATGGGCTTCGATGTCATCATTCTCCGTCATCTTAGGCAGCAGTCTAGTGGCTTGAACATGGGGATCAGGCAGCGGAGCGTGCTGAGTGGCAGCTGTCCGTAGGACTGCAAGCTCCTGATCCGTCTCGCCCAGTCAAGTGGTTAGATGTTCCACAATTTGTCACTGTAAGAGGTCTTTAATTTCTGTTGGGGGAGGAGCGCGTTGTGAGAGTGTGGTTTTATTAATAAACAAATTGAATAAACCAGTGAAACGTGTCTAACAATGTCCTGGCGTGGTGGTGCTCCTTCTCTGGTGCAGTGGGTCCATGCTGTGAAGGTGAGGTTGATGGTTCACCAGCTTTTTCTGAGGGTAACAAGAGGTAAGAGTTAGTGACAGCGTTCATGGAGGCATTGCTCACCACAGCCATGCCTCGTGGGGCTTTTGTAGCCGGTCCTTAATGAGTTGCAGCTGGGACCGATCAGCCTGTGATGGGTGCGGCCAGGTGCTCCTTGTGAGTTACCAGGGTGATGCTGATTATTTCTCGGGACGCTCATCAAAGTATCTAGGAATATAACTCTGTATAGACAGTGAAAGACAGTCAGAGAACATTTAGGACGTTTGGGAATTAATGGATGTACAATTGGATTTTAAATTTCTTGTTTTGTAAAACAATTCAGGTAAAAGTGGGGATGGCATATTTTTCGAATATATTCAATAGAAAATAGAACAATGCAAGGAAGTCTAAGTAGCACTATTCTGTTTAATTTGATGATACTGTAAGTATAGAGAATGGAGTAGGTAGATCACTATATGCAGACGATGGAGCACTACGGAAAAGGTGGAATATTTCATTTGTGGAAAGCTGATTGGAAAATGCTGTAAATAAGGTAGAGGGATACACTAAGATATGTGGATTTGTAATTAGTCATTTGTTTCTTGACTAAAAATAATCATCCAAAATTAAAAATGAAAATGTATGGTCATCAGCTTGCGCAAATGAAGGTCGTCAGATTCCTGGGTATGTGGATGGATTCAAAATAATATTTTGGAATACATATACAGAACTTTAAAATTGAAATTGAAAAATGTAAAAGAGGGATTAATGTGTTAAGGTGTTCATTAGGTGCTTATTGGGGAGCAAGTTCTCAATCATTAAAAAGAATATATAGTGCAGTAATATTGATCTGCAAACAAAACTCAAAAAAGTTGGTGTAGTCAAAGTCAGAGGCTCTGAAGGAGATTTTCTTTGTTTTTGAAGTTTGGCTTGTGTCTTGTGCTATGCTTTTTCAGTCTCTTTAGGTATGAAAAAAATCCTGTACTTGACACCCATTCTGACTCCTTCTTCTGACTTCTCTCCATAGATTCATTAACAGCTCCGAAACCCTCCCCCTCCTGCACTTCAGATCAATGAAGATGATGTGTGTCAGCAAGCAGAAGAAAACCTGCTGGTCTCCATTTTCAGATCTTCAGCAGTTTACTAGAGCTGTGTAAAATCTCTTTAACACATATAATCAGAACAGACTAATCATGTTTGGCTGGTCCCTGGAGCATAAGATCACACCAACAGCTGAATTCAAATCTGCTTTTAACAGTTAGTGAGAATTGGTAAATTCACATCAGGGATTCACATCTCACATCTCCCCACTGCTCTTCTTCCAACGACTGCACCTCTAAAGACACCTCTGTCAAGCTCCTGTAGTTTGCGGATGACAGTGCAATCAGAGAAACCTCCCTGCACTCCCCCCATTGTGTAAATAAGAGTTTAATAAAAGAACAAGCAATAGGAACGGTAATCCTAAATGTTTTCTGTTGTGATCTGACACTATAAAGAACATACAAAAAATACAATTAACTTGAGCTTCATAGGATGTGATGGCAGGGGAAACACTGTGCTGACACAGATCTAATGTGCCATCATTGAGTCCATCCTCTGCACTTCGATAACTGTCTCATTCAGCTCAGATACCAAATCTGACCTCAGAAGACTTCAGAGAATAGTCAGGACTGCTGAGAGAATCATTGGTACAACCCTCCCAACTCTCCAAAAGCTGTACTTATCCTGAGTGAGCAAAAGAGCTAAGAAACTCCAATTGAAATCATCTGAAAGTCAGATACACCTAGGATGCCTTGAGGGTGAGTAAAAAACAAGCTAATTTTCATTTTTGGCTAACCCTTTAACTGTTGATTGACAGGCTATTGCCACTTTTCAAGACCTGATGTCCATTGCAGTGGACATCTTTTTTTTTTTAAATCCTGTGTTCTGCAACTTTGAAAAATCTTCAAAATAAATCTGAATATTATCATTTGATAGTCTTAATTTTATAATAGGTGCAAGCTGATGAGGCTTTAATAAACATAAATTATTTACTTTCCTTTGCATTTTAACATAACATACCTTTACACATAAATACCATCTAATGTCCATTTTGTATAGTGTGTATTTTTCTTATATTCTTATTCCCTGTTTATTTATTCTATTTTTATTATTATCTGTATCTTATATTGTCACTGTCACTCTTTTTGTACTGCAGAGCGTCTGTCACCAAAGCAAATTCCTGTGTGTAAACTCTGATTTTAATCATGTGACTTTGCTCTGAATAAAGATATGTATTGTCTCAATACAATTCAATAAAATTTAAATTGTTAATTTTTTTATGTTGGATACGAAACTCACTCAAGTTTAGTTAAAACCCCCCAAAAATTATACTTGTGTTATTCTACTTTGTAAGATCTTTCAAATAACATATGAAACATGACTATCTGAGTTGTATGACATTTCTAAATTAAACATATTTAGTAAATTATTTTTTTATTTATGCATTTTTTTTCAGCATTACTTCAGAGTTATAATAATATATATTTTTTTGTTGATCAATGTAGTGGGTTGAAAAATATGTCAATGTTTTATAGGGATTGATTAAGAGTCAATCAAAATAATTACATTCATAAAATTATACCTAATTTATCATTGTGCTGCTCATTTGTTCTCATAAACAGACACGCAAACAGGAGTGTATCTGGTCTTGCCGGTTGTATAGGTTTAAAGATGTATGAGAATGTGTGAGGACGGCCTGCGCTGTACCTGCAGGGTGCTGACCAACAGCTGGTACCACTCCAGACAGTGTCTCAGGACGCCGGCCTTCTCCACGGCGAGGCAGTGTTTGACAGCGTCCTGGTGCCGGCCCTCGGCGCTGTAGAGCTGCACCAGCTTGTGGTTGATGTAGGTGTCTGCGGGCCGCAGCTTGAGCTCCGACTGCAGCAGCTCGTACAGCTGGTTAGAGCCGCTCTGAGCGCTCAGAAGCTTCTCCTGCGCAGAGAGGACGAGGACGCAGGCGTGAGACACAGCAGCAGAGCGGAGAACGTCTGAAGCTCCTCAGCTCACACTCACCCTCAGATCGAAGACGCCCGGGTGTCCCGGCAGGAGCCTGGACGCTTTCTCCACCCAGAACTCGGCTCGGCTGTCGTGCTCGGCTTTACTGCACAGCAGCTCAGCCACCTTCAGGACCAGATCGTGCTGAGCGGGTTCAGATCCACGCAGCGCTGCCGGTCAAACAAACACATAACCTGTGTTTAACACCAAACCGCAGGAGAACGAGTGAGGAGAGCAAACGAGGAGAGTCCAAACCTTGTAACATCCCACGGCTTTGTCCGTTTCTCCATCACGCTCAAACAGCTGCCCGAGGAACTTGTGCGCTTTAGGATCCTTCGGCTGGACGCTCAGATACTCTGAAACATGTCTGCCGTTGAAGTGTGTGAAAGAGAGAGAGAAAGCGCATCAGCTCATCTGAGAGCAAACCGGACATCGGTCAAAGCAGAAAGAGCACAGAAACCAGCCTACCTTTTAGCCAGCTCATACTCCTTCGCCTCAAAGTATAGCTTAGCAAACAGAAATCCTTTGACTGGCCTCTGAAGAAACACAGATCACAGAAACACCACTGAAAGTCCTAATGAACACCAACTACTATTGTCAAGTTTTAATGAATTTAATTCATTAGACGTGCTTTGATAACATTTTATTTAACCATTTAAACAAATCTAGAAAAACATGAAAATAAAAAGGAACTTGTTTCAAAGGGCCCTGTATTTAAGACACGATTATCAAAGTATGTGGTTTGTATGTCATTCTTATAGAATTGAGGTATTTTCACAAGAATAAAAGTTGTTTACACGAAGAGCTTGTGTAACTTAGCTTAGTATGAAAGCTACAAATACCTTACACCAATAAGCGTTATAAGTTCGCCTGAAGACACTTCATCATATCACTGATCCAGACAGAAATAATAACTACATCCCTCAGACCCGTGCCTCAGTCTCCAGCTGAAGTTACAGACTTAATGTTTCTCAGAGAGTAACTCTCCACAATGTTTGACTAGATTTATGGTCTAGTGCCGGTCATAAAGCTTCAGGAGCAGGTGTGTGTCTGTCAGTAACAGAAAGAGTCCGGTGACCGGTTAACGTTACTGTGACTGATTCACGGCCATTAGGCCCGCGGTGCTCTTCTTACCGCTTTCTGCGAGGGAGAGGCGCTCTGAACTGAAGAGATGTAGCGCTCCACGTCCGCTTTAGTCCGCCTCATGGCTGCTGTCACAAACTCTTCGTCTCTGTTTCAGAAGTTCATTGAAGATCACTCTCTGTTCACGATCCAGAGTGAAAGTATGCGCTTCTATCCTTGAGGGTGTGTACCTGCCGCTCCCTTAAAAAATACAAAACCTCAACACAACGAAAGGGTGTTCATTTGCATTTAAAAAAAATAATATGTCATGAAAGGCTAATTTAAACACAACATACCGATAAACAAAGATAACATTTACAAATAATATAGAGAAAATAGAATTACAAGCAGTATTATACAAACAAATTAAACCACTTTAATTGAACTCTTTGCTCAAACAAAAAAAGTCAAAACGAGTTTAATCTAAACTGAAAGCAAGCCTTGCGAAATGTTTCCGTGACTGAATTATGTAATCCAGGCTTTGTAGCCTACTTAACGTGTTTTCAGGTAACATCAAAAATCATCCTCTTCACATGAGCAAATGAGCTTAGGCTGACTTCGGCACAGATCGTTTAAATTAACCATGTTTGGTTGGCTGTATTTTATTCTGATGATAAACTGCGACCTTCGTAAAGCTGCACGGCATGCGTCGAACTTCGATACATATATTTGATCATAGAGTGTACTTTGCTTAAATCCAAGACAGCACTCACATTTATGAAAAACTTCTAAAATCTTTGAAGGGGAAAGGTAGTGCTTACTGTCTCATCAGGGTCTAAGCGCACGCACTTTTCATTTTTAGGGGTTGAATGTTTTCATACAACAGCTTTGGACCTGTGGTTAGAAGCATATTTTCTTGTTAGTAAAATATACAGAGGTTGGACAATGAAACTTAAACGGCTGGTTTTATTGATACCACGTGATGGATGCATCAGAAGTGTTATCCCTGTCCTTTCTTTTCTGCTGTTTGTCCCCTGATGAACACAGTTATGACGCTGGTAACAGAGAGCCGCTGGCCCTCAAGTTAGCGTTGGAGGACTGGTGTCATTGCTTCAAGGGTTCCTTTCATAGTCTGGACTGAACATATATTAGATCTGCAAAACCTCCAGGCAGGCTTGTTGGGCATTGTTTTTATATTTCCTATACATTTAGTCATTTTGCAGATGCTTCTTTTCACACTGTACACTGCACTCCATTGATTTCCATTAATACACGTGAAAAAGCAGACTGGAAACCCAAGCTTCTGCAGCAAAGGTGCATAAACATTCAAGTTTGGTGAAATCGCTCCAGTTTGTCTTCGGCCTGGAGAGAGGCGTTCATGTTAGTTTTGATTTATTACATGTAATTCAACTGTCCACAGGTTGTGTATGAAGGAAAACATGGCTCGTGACGTCATGTCCTGGCACCTCTTCACAGCTGCAAAAGACAAATGTTAATAATTCTATTAGTGCTTCTTTCAACTGAATAAAAATAGCTTTCCAGTTCTTTATAAAACACTGTGAAACAGGGTTTTCTATTAGAAATTGTACATTTATGAATGTAAAACTTTAGAAATAAAATGAGTAGATTAATAACAAAAGTTTTAGTTATTCACATCACCTTGGCTGAAATATCCAAAAACTGCAAAAGACAAATAGCTGCATACTGTAGCTGCAGTGTGAGCATAACTTAAACCTCTTTATGAAGACTATCAGCCAATCACGTGTGGTCATTCACAGACTTCTTTCTATTCCTTAATAAAAGTCTGTCTCAGCAACTTTGTGAATGGGTATTAGCGAAAACTCTAAAAACGTTTATTCCTGTTTACTGTTAAATGTTAAAAATGTTTATCGAATACGTGCCCAGAGTCTTTTGGCAGATGAGTATCTTGTTTATAATAAGATCTTATTTTACTATATTTAGGATTACGTTGCACATAAAATACTAATATAAAATATGAATAAAAACAAAGTCATTTTAAAATCTGTCAAGGTGTCCGGCTCCAGAGGCGCTGTGAAGCCTGCACCGTGAACATCTCATGCAGGAGGACATCAGAGAACGAGAATGAGCTGCCTCTCCTTCATCATCATCATCATCATCATCATCGTTCACAGTGTGCGGTATTGAGAGGTTTGATATCTTGATGGATTACAATGGACTGAACAGGGGAAAAAACTGCTTCAACTTGTAGTGACTCTCTGAGGAGTTTCAACCCTGGTATGATTTATTCAAGAGTTAAAAATACAGGTTGTGAAATTGTACTTATGTGGGTTCAAGCACATTCTAGGAAACAAAAAAGTAGATAAAATAGCTAAACAAGCATTGCAAAAAAGTCTTTGAAGATCTGAAGAAAGGAGTATGGTATGGGAAATATAGTTAAAGGATGACAGGAGAGATGGGAAGAAAAGCTGAAAGACAGACATCTACACTCCCATCAAAGTATTGAGACCTGGGCTTTATCTAGAAGACTGCATGTGGAGCATCGGCTGCTTGAACTTGGAGCAATGTTATACCGCATTGTTTTTTGACCTAGGTGGGACTGACATGAAGAAAAAACTGTATGTGGGCAATAAGTATCTCCAGAAGATGGCAGTAATGAAGCACCAATGATGCCGTTAAAGCTAAAGAAGAAGAAGAAGGAGAAGAAGGAGAAGCGAAAGAAGTGTGTGTTGAAGCACAATGTTCAGACATGAAGGCGCTTCGCTGCTTCTGCGTCTGTTTTCTGCTTCTGCTGGAGGTGTCCTCGGGTGAGTGTGTGTGTGTGTGTGTGTGTGTGTGTGTGTGTGTGTGTGTGTGTGTGTGTGTGTGTGAATGATCCCGCTGCTTTTAAGAGCTCACTCTTTCAGCAGCTTTAGCTTCACGACTATGCATTTCTCCCAAAGGTAGTAGAGAATAAATAAATAGTAATAAAATAAATGAAAAAGAGGCACATTGGGTGCAGGATGAAGTCTGGGGTTTGAGGAAGTTCATCTCAAATCAGAATATGACTTTCTGAAGCAATACAGGATGTTGATTTCATACATGTTCTCATATGAGGACACCGGGACTGAAAGCATGTTTATTGCGCAATTTGGGAGATAAATAAATGTAAAAAAATTATATGTCAATATTCTATTAAGTGTTAATACATTATTATGAAAATCTTGTCAATTGTTATACTTCTTTTTTATTACATGTTGACCCAAAAACATAAATTAGATTTAGTTTACATAGATACATAGAATATAATGAGTTGAGAATCATCTTTATATAAAATTTAGTTTAAAAAAACAACAACAAAAAACCTATGCATGTTCATTCGTGTCTTTTTATTATTATTATTGTTTTGTTTAATAAATTTGGTCCTAATGTCCTCATCCACAGAACATAGCATATCTTATGTATAAAATATTTTATTTTTTAATGCGCTAAACAGTAAAGACATGAAAAAGCAATTTGGGACTCCTGCAATGATGACTGATTTCCTTCATTCTAGCAAAGTCTGTAGCATCTGGGTGTGGATCGGTAATAGAGATGAACCTGAGACTGAGACGTTTCATCCAGAACGTGCTTGATGTCTCTGGAGTCTGCTGCTCTTTAGGCACTTCAGTTTGGGAATTTCCACTCCAAAAAACCCAAAACAAGCCATTTCAGATCATCAAGACTTACTACAAATAGCTTCAGACGTCAGGAGAATGACAAAAGTCTCAGTGTTTTAATGTGCTGTAACAGGAATGCGAGCTCTTCTCAGTCAGTGTCTCTTTTAAGCTGGATTGTTTTCTCTTTTGCTCTGCATCATATACTGCACATGAGTGATGTAGTTAAGTCACTTGATACACAAATCTACCGCCAGGTTCTGGTAACCCAAAATAAATGTAACTAGCCCACATAAGACCTTTAGCATGTCTAAATATCTGTCTCTGTGTGTCTGGCAGGACTGGGAGATCTTCGGCGTCCTGAGAAGCGTCCCGTGTGGACTCACTCAACACCCGTTATGTTCTGCGCTGGGACTGGCCTCACGAGACCGCCGCCAACCAGAGCGTCAGCTTCACTCGCGCAGTATCTATCGCAAGAGCCTTCGTGTGTGTGTGTGTGTGTGTGTGTGTTTGCTTCAGGCACGTGAGCCGTGTGTTCATGGGTTTGTGACAGAATCAGCTGTTAAAGGAGTCATCAGATGCCCTTTTTTCCACAAGCTTAATGAAAAGTCTTTGACATACTTTGATTAAAAGTCTTGTTATTGCTTCAGTGGCTCTGATGTCAGGAATAAATGACTGCCATGTTCATTATTAGATGAAACTGCTAAATGGCTCAACCTCTTAATCTTAATCTCTTCCCCTGCTCTGGAGTCAGTACAGCTCAATTAGGGCGGAGCTAAGGTAAAACGGCCTTGTCAATCAACTATCACGGGAGGAATCTCAGAAAAGCCTGATTTGAGAAATGGGATTTTAAAATAAAGAAATAGCACTGGGTGGATTTTTCTCATCATAGGGTACACGCACCTCAACACACATTTATCTTCACACTACTTGTATAGTGAATTTTGCATCAATGCTTTTTTTTTTCATCTTTAAATACTAAAGGAAAATATATGCTGAATTATATTAGTATGAAAATGAGGTCTACACATTTTTAGAATATTGACTCCAAATTTTATCCAGATGTTCTGTGTTTATTATAAGGGAGAAATGTTTTTAATTGTGCTGAGGTTTTATTAAACACGGATGCGCACATGCATATGCCAAACCTTATAATAACAGATGTAAATAATCATATATTCTTAAACTATATGATTGATTAGTGTGCCGTACTGTATATACACATTAATAAAACTGATTTAGAAAATCAAATGAAGTGTAGTTGCTACAGTGTTTTATTTACACTGATGTTATGCCTTAGGAGGATGAAGATACATGAGGATAGTATGATTAAAGCTGCTTGCTAACTGATGCCAAGTATACTTGCAGCCAGACTAATTGTTAGTATATTTCATGTGTGTTAATGATGTACTTACATTTTACTAAAGTATAACTTTGTTTATTTAATGTACTTTTTGATGCTGAATTAGAACAAATTCAAGTATGCTTAGGACACTTTAAGTATATGATGCAATAAATGTTTTAACTAGTCTGTCTGCTTCCTGACCTGGGCTCTAAGACTATAAGCCATATTTCTAGATAGAAGAGCGGCACCACCCCAGGAGGGATGAAGACCATCTCTTTTCAACAGGTCAGGTCTGCCCCAGAAACTAAAACCTATGTTGTTCTGCGGGCACCACTTAGACATCCAGCCATTGAGACCCAGCAGTCTGCTGTGAATCTCATCACCCCGGTAAGCAGGGAGGGGACCGGAGCAGATTACATTGTCCGACCTTGTACTTGAGAGTTCACACACCTCTTTAATATTATTTTTAGTGATCTCCGACTGGCAAAGTCGAACATCATTAGCACAGATGTGAATAACAATCTTACTGAATTTATGTTTAGCATTAGCCAGCACTTTTTAATTTGACAAGATGTCAGACGCTCTGGCTCCCGATAAGCATTGGACTACGGTGGCTGGTGTCTCTATTTTCACGTTCCGTACAATAGAATCTCTGATTACTAGAGCACTTTGATCAGGAGTGGGGAGAACCTATTTGATGTTCTGATCGGAACGGAAGGGCGGTGACCCACAACCAGCAGCCCTATGCCTTCTGATCCACCAGCTCTGTCTCCATCACTCGGCCCACAGATGTCTGCAGCCATTACATCTACTTCTTGGCTCCTCCGTGGGTTGTCAGTACTGGGATACTCTGGGTCTGTGCCATGTGCATCATCGCCATCTCTTCACCACATCCTGCTCTCATCCCTTTTCTGTTGCTTGAGCTTTATAATATTTATCTTAAGTCTTTGCACACACACAGCTATTCACTTTTTTCAGTACGTTTTTATTTATAATGATTTATTTTTTCAAAACCATTGAAACAATTTACATAATTATGTTTTTTCAAAATAAAACATTTATTATGCACTTAATATAGTATAATTTAAATATATTAATTATGTCTGAAAAAGCAATTTAAATATATTTCTTTTTTAATCTGGGAATGCTATGTGTTTATAGCAAGAAATTTTTTTTCAAATAAAGCTGCAGTGAGACCCATTGTGCATCTCCGAGCAGCTCTGTGTATTTCGTGATTAAATGAATCACTAGCTTCGTAACTGTACAAATTCTGATGACATTTGGAAGCAGGTATCTAAGTTGGTTTTTGATACGTATTTTATGAAATAATTAAAATAAATGATAATACTGGATCAGAGGCTAACTTTAAAGGTGGTAATTCTTATTGGGAAGATTCATGTAGCCTAAGCCTACATAAAGCGAAAATAAGGATGCGTTGCTTTACTGACAGATCACGTGTACTCATGTCGTTCTTTCCTCCAATAGGGAGTTTCGGATCACGGAAGGCCAGTAGTGAGAAGTACTGGAAGTCGGGTGTGAAAATGTTTTGGAGCTTACGCTGTGACTTCACTGGAGCTGAGCTGCATTACAAAGGCTTGTATCTGTTGCGTGTGCGGGCAAACACATCACAACAGTCCTCTGACTGGGTCTGGATCAGATTCTGTCCAGATAAACAAGGTGACCTGTCTGTCTGTCTGTAGTATACATTTCTGCTGTGTACAATACTAGTCTCAATTTTGCAATGATTCTCAACTGATAAAAGCAGTTATGAACCAAATAATTCACATGTTGGTCAAGGCTTAAGGCTTGTCCTATTTGAGCACCTAAATTAAAAGTAGATATATAATCGTTAAGCGCTGTTCAATGTGTTGGGGCACTTAATTTCTAGTGATTATCGTCAAATTGATTCTAGAGACAGTCTATGCATTTAATAACAACCTCATTAATGCACATCCCTATTTGATTCTGTTCAGTGCTTTGGTACAATCTTTATTGTTAAGCGCGCTATATAAATAAAAGAGATTTGAAATAAAATTGATTGATTGATAAAGAGCCAAAGCCATCCATCACTTTTGGGAGATAACCAACAGGAGCCAGCTCATATCAATTTATCAAATTGTTCTCCAAATTTATTCATGTTAACATCGGTATTGTATTACTATGAGAATAGTGTGTAGATTTAAATTTATGTACAGTCTCTAATCCCGGATGTGATGCAGTGCCATGTGCAAATTTCAGCAAAACCTAACCTCAGAAATTCTAATAGTTATCTTTAAAATACCATTATTCTTTAAAAATAAATTATGAACCATTAAAAAAAAATTTGTGTGTGTTTTGGGCACTTTTGCATTTTTGTCTGTCTGTCAGTAATCTGTTTATATTCTGTCTGTCTGTCAATAGTCTTTATGTCTTTATTCTGTCTGTCAGTCTGTTAGTATTCTGTTTATCAGATTGACAGTCTACTGACAGGTATCTGTTTGTCAGTAGTGTGTCGGTCTATCTGTTAGTAATCTGTCTCTCAGTAGTCTTTCTGTCTGTCTGTTAGTAGTCTTGTTGTCTGTCTGTATTCTGTATGTCAATCTGTCAGTAGTCTTCCTGTCCGTCTGTATTCTGTTTGTCTGTCTGTCTGTCAGTAGTCTGTGTGTCAGTCTATTTGTCTGTAGTCTGTATGTCTGTCTGTCTGTCTGTCTGTGTGAGTCTGTTTCTGGCACTGGTGTTTAATTCTGTGATGCTCTTTTCTTCTGCTCTCAGCTGCTTTAGGTCCTCCCTCCAATGTAAAGCTAAACTCTGTTGAAAGAGATCTGGAGATCATCATCACTGATCCTCTGAGCAGCACTAACCAGTCCATGAAAACTTTACTGGGCGACAAGATGAGCTATCACATCCAGTACTGGACGGGCTCTGAAGAGCCTCAGGTATCTTTGCACAATCGTGCTGAAAGCTATTGCATGGGTTTCAGCAGCAGCTGCATGTGTGGCATCTGTTGAGGACTAGTACAAGCTGTGAATGCAAGTTATCTTTAGCTTTGATCTCAGAAATGCTGCCAAGTAATGTGACCACATCCTGTAGAAAGATGGTGGTTTCTGTTGTAGTTTTTCTTAAAATACATGTTGTTAAAAGTATTGTTACACACACTGGGATCCAGTAGTCTGTGAACATGTGGGTACCTTTTTTAAACACAATTTGGGATTTTTTTAAAAAAAGAAGAAATAGTTTGAAGCCCCTCACACGTTTTATTTTATGTGTGCCACAAAACATTAGTAAAAGTGTATGCTGAACAACATTCTTAAAAATAAGTACAGTAAAAGTACAGCTTGTTGATATTTTAGAATAGCTAATGCATTCACTCATGTTAACAGACTTATTATTTCACAGCTATGACTGGTGTGTTTTCAACGCAGTATTACTGTTTAGAGTGAAATAATTTCCTGCTTTGACTGTCCCTGCAGAAGGCTAAAGATCTGGAGACAAAGAACAATCTGGTGATGCTGACTGACCTGCACAGACAGACGTTGTACTGTGTGAGAGTTCAGAGCCGTGATGACTTCTATAACAAGAGCAGCATCTTCAGCGACACACACTGCATACGCACTGAAGGTTAGCAGCTCTCTCACACATACATAGAGTTCAAGATGCTAATACACATCTTTTCAGTGAAGACACCTTCAGTTGACAGTGAACAGGCAGTGACAAAACCTAATCTCAAACATATGGTACTGTACCTAGTAAAGGCTACTGTTTTGGGAAAATGATTACTTTAACAAAGAAAATCTATAGTTATTCTAAATTTACATGGTTATTCATCCACATTTATACATTGCATAAGTCAGTGACTCTTCAGGCGAATGAGTGTGTAGCATACAGTGACATTACGACTGAAATCTGTGATTTCAGGTCAGATGCCATACTGGCAGAGATTTCTGTTCTTCCTGATCTCTCTTCTGCTATGCCTACTGCTGGTGCTGCTGTACTGCTGTTTTCACAAGATGTTTATGATCTTCAAGACTACTTTCTGCCCAGCCATTGAACTCCCAGATCACATTCAGGAGGTACACAACATATATATATTTGTTTCACAACATGTATATGTTTCCAGGGTGGCGCTGATGGTTGCTCGGGACGCTTGTCACCCACAATTCACAACAAAGTGGAAGTCCTGGAGCCCAAGGAACCATCTGGTCACCCTGGCGTTGGTCTCCTTCGCCCAGATATTGCAGGGGGGGCGTGATCAGTGACCAGGGTGAATTTTCGGTGGAAGAGGTAATACCGCAGCTCCAGGACTGCCCACTTGATAGCAAGGGCCTCCTTTTCCACCTCAGCATAGTTTCTCTTGGCCAGGGTCAGCTTTTGGCTGATGTACAGTACCGGATGCTCCTCTTCCTCCTGGATCTGGGACAGGACGGCACCCAGACTTGTGTTAGAAGCATCCCTTTGCAGCACGAAGGGGCAGCTAAAGTCCGGGGCTCGGAGGACCGGCTCTGAGGTCAGTGAGGGGCCTGGGTGCTTTCCATAGCGCTTCCACCTTCTTCTCTTGAGGCCTGATGAGGCCCTTCCGAATTGTAAACCCAGGTACTTAGCTTCTGATAGCACCAGATGACATTTTCGGGGTTGGCCGTCGGAGTCCAGCCACATTGGTGTTCGGACAGCACCCTCTGCAGCCGGGCGACGTGGTCCTCCCAAGTATCAGAATGGATGTCATCCGAGTATGCCGCCGCGTAAGCTTGGTGGGGGCGTAAGACGATGTTAATCATTCTTTGGAAGGTTGCTGGGGCAGCTGTGGAGACTAATGGGAAGGGTCCAGAACTGACAATGGCCACTGGGGGTAGAGAAGGTAGTTGTAGCTTTAGCATCTTGAGAGAGGTACTTTCCAGTATCCTTTTGTCTGGTAGAGGGTCGTGATATACCGGGCCTTTCCCAGTCGGTCCAGCAACTCATCTACTCTCAGCATAACTGTCAGATAACCATCGGATTCGCACACCTCGTTCAGTCGATGGAAGTCATTGCAGAAGTGGAGGGTGCCACCAGGCACTCCCCAGACTCCCCACTCCCGCATCCACAAGCTCCAACAAGCTTCATGGTGGTAGATGGGTTCAGTCCTGACCGTTTGTCGATGGGTCCACATGAGGATCACAGGAATTGGTCCACATACCGCTATCTGACTAGCCAGCAGGAACCCCTCTAGCAGCCAGTGATGTGCGAGCAGGTCGGCTCGACAGGTTGAGCTTGGGCCGAAACAGGAATTGTATTCACAGGCGTGAAACTGTTGGAATCAGAGAGAGTTCCAGGCGAGCCAGAATTTTACTTCGTAGCTCAATGTAGTTCTCAGCTGCCTCATGGGAATGGAGAAATACAAGCTGCTCTTCACCGTGTAAGGGTCCCCTCTTCCTGCAGAATGGAATCCAGAGGTCCTGGTCGAGAAGGTCAATGTGTGTCCGGTCTTTTCTTTTGCGTCTAGTTAAAAATCACTAATATTTATTAATCTTTTGGGTTTCCAATTATAGTACTGACCTTATAAATAATTTTATCTGACTCCAATCTTTCGTGATTTTATTTATATTTATTAAAATGTAACTGCTGATCCCTCTAGTTGTGATTAAATTTGGATCATTAATTAACTATAATATTTCCTAGTTTCGACTTATCGTTCGTTAGGAGTCTGGGTCGCTTAGAGACCTTGTTTGGCCAGAACAGACTCACAACACATCTGGGCTAGTCCAGGTCTTAGTCAGAGGCTAAGAATGTCATAAGAATGGAATTTGTTTAGGCTTGGTGCGAGTAGTCGTAAGCAATTTACCCGAACTACTCTATTGCCCATTCTGGTCCCCCAATTGATCAATTTTCCGATGCAGAGCCTCGAGGCTTCCCATGATGTTATCCAAAGTGCGGTTTACAACCACAGTCTGAGTCCCGACAGACTCAGTTATCCCAGGCATCTTTTTGGGGCTGTGGACAGCTGAGTTTCCGGGGCGATGCTGATGGTTGCTCGGGACGCTCATCACTATATATATATATATATATATATACACACACACACACACACACACACACACACACACACAATAAATGAGCCTTTAAATGAAATTTTAAATGCATCAAGACAAGATAATGTGTGCACATAAGAAAATGTGAAGAGGTAAGCTGCTCCATAAATGTCTGAATGGAATAAAAGTATGCATAACATCTTACAAATCATTAAAAGACAAAAAACAATTCAGTTTTGCAATGTTTCTGCATTAAAAAAAATCTACTTCTAACCACAGAGTATGCTTATCAAACTCTGCATCAAAAATAATAGCAAAGCTCTTTGCTTGATTGTGTTCTTTGAATAAGAGGCCCAGTGATTCTTAATCCTGGAATCCCCTGCTCTGCACACAATGTGTGTCTCCCTTATTTAACCTCATTCAGATCATCAGCACATTTGGAAAGAGCTCCATGAGCTGAACTGTGTCTAAAAAGACATAGAAAATGTGCAGAGTAGGGGTCACCAGGAAGAATCACAGACACATCGCATAAACTAAGGTCAGTGTCAAAGAGTGACAAGTGTTATAATGGATTTCCCTTTCTAAAACCATTCCTGTTGCTTCAAGGGCTCAACCTTTCATTTAAATGCATGTTCTCTGTCTCTCTTCAGCTGTGGTTAAGTGACTCCCGAAGCCGCAGCTGCTGGCTCCTGAGTCTCCAGAGTCTGTGTGTGAGCTGGTCGTGGTCAGTGCTGATCTGGACCGCTGTGGCAGTGGATGAACACTTGAGCGCTGAGGAACAGGACTCCAGCGCACACAGCCGACACGGCAGCGGAGACTCGGGCGTTTACTCCACAGAGGAGGACTCCTGTCACAGATCCACACACACAGACCTACAGACGAGCAGCAGAAAGCACAGAGAAGAGATGCATGATGGGAACCGGCTGGAGATCTGCGCTTGAAACGCTCCACAGGCGTTGCAGCTTTGACTTTCTCTCTTCCTACATCTGTCAGCTTATTGTACGCGTGGGAGAGGTTTATGACATTTGACTCATATTTCTCATATCTGTATGTTACCGTGCAGATCTCTTATGATTCTTATAGAATTCATTACTGTCACTTGATGACTTTTTGTTAGCTTCAACAATAGCAGCATTAAATAGAGTCAATGAACTGTCATGGTTTGACTTTTTCTTATTCATCTCCACTCAGTGTCAGATTAAAACATATTAGGGTAACACTTTCTATGAAGCCCGTATTTATAATAAATTATAAAGGGTATTCTTAAGGCATTACCATTCATTTTTATTTGACTGTCATATTACACATTAATATGATTTAAAACATAATCTTATGGCCGTTTGAAAAAACTGCCGTTTAAACGGCATCACTTTGGATTGATTTATTTTCATTACCGCCCAAGTGTTTACTCAAAGAAAAAGGCGGAGCGCTATTATTCAGTCTGTAGTGTTGCTGCAAGCGGCGCCATGTTCTGGAGGCGCAGTGTTTACGCTGTCGAAGTCAAACTACTTTGTGTTTGCAAAAAGAACACAACTAGAAATCAGTGTTAAGTTGTGTTCACAGCACTGTTCCAGACCAGTTGAACACATGTTCAGCACACTTACAGAGAACTGATTCCTGAAGCTGACCGGCGGTCCATGCTGACTGTGAACAGAGACCATAAAGAGACTGATTCTTAACTTAAAATTTAAACCACATGAGCACAAAATACACAAAGTAATGTTATTTTAGTAGCATCATATGACCCCTTTAATCAAATATTCCGTTATTAAATTTTTTTAATTTCAAGGAGAAGGCAAAATTTCCAAAAGCAACAAAAGTGTCATCAATAGAGTTATTGTCATCTTCCCTGCGTTCCACTCCACCTTTAAACACGCAAGCTTCTATAAGTACTTCTCCTCGAGGAAATGCCAGAGGCTATTTTTAAGTCTGTTCTACTTCATTAGACCCTCAACCCCCTTAATTGCACAATGCAATGTGACCATTCATTTTTCTCCACCTCACCTCCACTATAATACAAAAAATGTTTTTGTTGTTTGTGTTTTTTTTAACATTTATAACAGCCCAGACATACACATACACATATTATAGACTGCTGCACCAAACATATTTGTGCAAAAAAAAATGTAAACAATAAACCAATTTAAGTGATGAAGGGCTGGGGATGTTCCAGTATTACAGAGAGTTAGTCCAAAAGCTCATCTTAAGCTTCCACGTTTATTATTTATTTAGCAGCACCTTGTGAAAGTTTGATGTGAAGACAAAAAGGACACCGTGTTCTCTGGTTGGTTCTGGCCATGACTCGAAGGTTAAAGGTCAAACAGAAAATGACTGCAGAATTCTAGATTCCCCTTTTGCCCTAAATAGTATTGTAAATTACTAATATCACACAGACTAGGAAGGATAGTATGCACATTGGGACGCAGGCATGGTCTCCATGCTGTTAGCCAGAAGTCACTATACTTCCTTTTTTTGTTCACATTTTGCTTTGGAAAGCCTTTTGCTTTGTTTACCTTTTTCAGTGTTTATACAAATGTAAATCTGAAATTCCTAAGGTTTTAGGTAATTGCATTTGTTTAGTAATATTAAGTGGAGCTGTTCATAGACGATGAGAATTCATGGAGCTCTGGATCCTGTACTGCACTGTGTTGAAAAGTTTATTTTATCTAGGACCACAAAGTGAAATACAGGGCATGCCAGACTGGATGGAAGCGCATCGGGAAAAGTGCACAACAGTCCTGAAATTTATAATAGGGAAAGAGCGTAAGAACTAAGATTAGAACTGAAATAGTGCATCCTTGTGTCATGGGTGACGTGGAAGAGTGTATGTGTATATATATATATATATATATATATATATATATACATATACATAGAGAAATCATAGATTTGTCTATTCTAATTATTTTATAAAATGCTTTATAAAAAATCATCACTGACACCTGCTTCCAAAAGGATTTAGAATAATTACTATTACAAAATAAATGCGGAAGACTACTTTCAGATTCAAAATGACAAAAGAACGATGTGGTGAGACGACAAAAACAAGCATTACTGTCATGGGTTGTGTTAGTTTGAATTTTCAGTAAGAACCCTTTTCCTGTTGTCATGATAACTGACTACATTTTTTGTTTTAGGTGTGTGCAGTTTGTGCCCTTGTTCACTTGTATTTAAAAAAAGACTTTCTGGTCTTTACAGCGTGGCAATAACCATTCATTTAGGGCACATGTGTCAAACTCAAGGCCCGCGAGAGCATATGATTTCAATTAGTCTGTATATATATATATATATATATACGATGTATATATATATATATATATTTTTATATTTATACATATTAATTGGTGAAAAATTGGTGAAAAATAATGCTGTCATTTAACTGGTCCGTGAGCTTCCGCCTGCAACCGCTAGAGGCCACCTTATCTGCGCCATTACCTGACTTCATTACCCACAATACTCTCCGCACCTGAGACTAATCATCCACACAGGCGTCCTTCATCAGCTCCTCAGCACGCGCGCCATGCTACAGGCAACCCATCACCCGTGTTTTTCCTTCTTCTACCCTGAAAGTGCACTGGAACATGCAGCCAAACCTGTGAACTCGTATTAGATTGATGTACTCTCAGTTCAGACGTCAAATAGCCCGCGAAACAGCAATGGTAACCCTACGGGTGTAGTGTTTATATACACTAAAATAAAATGTATAACGATTCTCTGTTCATCCTGCTCCATTTCCCTCAAATAAGCAAAGAAAGCACCTTTGCTGATAGAAATGATTATAAACGCATTTAGCATTGTAGTTAGCATAGCCTTGTTTTGTTCGTTCTTGCCTTTTTTTTTTTTTTCTGTGTTGTCGTTCGTTGGTTTTGACCCTGCTTGATTGCCTGACCTCGGGAGCAGGTTATGTTTCAGAGTAACTTCGTTTCAGAAGGTTGGTGAGCATGGCGTGCCCTTTTGAGGAGGATCCTGTGGACGTAGAAGCCCAACTTATACAAAGGTTTTTTCGTCGGGAGAGGGTTATACGACCCACGTATTGGCGTGTTTGCATACCCCAATGAATATTTGAAAAAGCGTTATCGTTTTTCAAAAGATTCCTTAGTTTATTTAACACGTCTTTAAAACCGCATACAGCAAATGTGACAAACCCATGGTTCTGAGCTTAGCATAGAAAACATTCTGTGCATAGCACTTTCAGTTTTGCGTCTGGCCATTTTTGTACAGTGTGGGCGATTAGGAGCATGTGGGAAAGGCAACTGTGTGTAGAGCCGTTCATACAGTATGTCTGGCACTTAAACAGTTCTTACCCACGTTTGTACAGTTCCCTGGCCATAAACCTCTGCTTGTTATTAAAAATGAAGTCACAGAGTGGCAGGTTTGTCCTTTGTAGTAAAATCTATGACGCATATTTAATCATATTATTTATATCTATACATGTATTCATTATACGCACACACACTTCATACTTCCATAACTTTCTGTTTCAGGGTTTCCAAATGTAATTGGGTTCATTGATGGCACTCACATTCCTATTAAAGCTCCATCAATAAATGAGGGAGACTATGTTAATAGGAAATCTGTTCATAGTATCAATGTGCAGGTAACAACAACTTTTTTCCTTCTTAAAATCATGAAAGTCTACTTTTCCACTACATAGGTAATATGTGAGGCTACCCAAATAATTGCAATGTCTAGGCAAAATGGCCAGGATCTGTGCATGATGCCAGAATTTTCCACGAGTCATCATTATGCCAGGCATTTCAGCAGGAGTATGTTTTACTTTATACAAATTTTTTTTTTCCTTTTTACTATATTTGTGTTGTACCCTTCAATCATTACAGGACAGTACAACGATTTACTTGTTGGGGACAGAGGATACCCTTGTCTGCCCTATTTAATGACACCCTACCCTGAACCTGAGCCTGGACCACAGACACGCTTTAACCTGGCTCACAGCCGAACCTTGGGCCAAGGTGGAGATGACTAGGATCCTCAAATCTCAGTTTCCAGTGTCTGCGTGGGCTCGGGTTAGTCAGAGAGGGCATGCGACATTATAGTGGCCACCCTCCCTTGTATTGAGGAAGATGGCCCAGAGGAACATCTACAGACTCCACAGGCCAACAGAGATGGAAGACTTTTGAGAGACAGGATCTGTCAAAATTATTTTTATTAGTTTTTTGCACTGGTCTGCCAGGCACTTCATTTTCTTTATTTCCTGAAAAAAAAAAAGTACAATTCAATAAAATGTTTTTTTTTTTATGTTTCTTTATACATGCACACAGATATACATACACCCAACACTTTTATCATGCAACAGATTGTTGTGACAGAATATTCAGACAAGTTCTCACCTTAAGGCGATGCTCCAGTAATTCAATTTCAAGTGCTGCTTTTTTTAACGAGGAGCCTTTTCTCTTCCATTTCAAGCTGTATAAGGTCCATCTCCATGTCACTTTTCCTTATTTGTTTTGAAGATGGACCTTATACAGCTCCTTTGCTGGCAACTAGGAAGGTGTGGAAAAAATGTAAGAAATAAGATTGTTTGGTCAGACAATATAATTAAAATCTGGACACAAATTGTTACCCTGCTTAGATTGTGTGATGAGGTTGAAGGACCCTCATCTGTGGGCAAACCCCTAGGTATGTTCTGTGAAAGGACAATGACAGTTTGTTACTCTAATGCAAAAAGGGGCAATACATTATAATGGTGTGCATCATACCTCAGTGGATCTACCAGCATTGTCCACTTCTGTCACAGCAGATGTGGTCTCTTCATCGTCATCTTCATCCTACATGAAAAAATATTCAAATATACATTATCTGGCAAAAAAAAAAACCCAAAACCTAAAAGCAACTAAAGGTACCTGACAACAAATCACTTACAACTGTGACAGACTGTGTTCTTTCTGCAGAGTCCATCAGTTTCTATAAGAACACACAACCCATAAAATTCTCAATATTATCAAAGAAAATAATACATGAAAAGAGCAACATGTCAGTCTAAAATCACAGTATCATATGCAGTTAAATAAAATAAGCCTACATAAAACATTTATCTTGTTCAAAAAGCCTTTAAGTGACAGAGATAGTCAATTATTAGAACAAAAAATTAAAACAAATCATAGAGGTAAACGTACATTTCATCACTTGTGGTGCATGCTGTGTGTGATGAACTGCCCTGGATGCTCTTTATTAAGAGACAGAGCCAGCTCCTCAAGACAGGCTTCAGTCTTCTTTCTATTAGCTACATGACTGAATGAATACACTAAATCCTGTTATAATAATAGTTCAGTAACTGTGTGATCAAATATTACCTTTTTGCAGAATGTTTTGTTTCATTTTGACTCAGAAGGATTACACCTTATTAAATAAGAAACATGCATTATTATTTTAAACTAAACAAATAAATGGCAGCAAAAGTAAATGCTTTCATAGTGATATAACATTCAAAAGGATGTATAAATCATACTTCATTATTTTGCATTATAATAAAGCGAGAGCCAATACCAAATTTGTAATTTAATATACTCACGCATTTACTCTATCGATTATTTTTGCCAAGCCAACTCTCTCGCTTTAAGCTGATGCAGCTGTATTGCTTCTTTTAATATTATTGGCTTTAACTCCTCATAAGCGTGCATTAAAACCTCCAGCTCCGCCTCTGGCATGAAATCGCCGCTCTCTTTTTTTCGCTTTGAGTTTCCATGGTGACTCGTGAAATCGGCGATCCATTGAAAATGTCTTTATATATGCACCGTGCACGTGCATTAACTCTGGGTAACCAGTTGGAGGTTGATTAAACTAACTCTTCTCAGGTGTTTTGGAACCGACATACTCATGTAGTATGCCTGTTTGGGGGTAAATCAAGCAGAGGTTATGATTTATCAAATGGTAAGTTAACCAAGCTTTCTGGAATACCCCCTGGTGCCACTCTCTAATCAGCTGATTAACTCAGGAGGCCTTTTAAATGGTCTCTCAGTCTAGTTCTGTAGAGTTCTGTAAGACTGCTGACTTGATAGTTGACCAAAGATGACCACTGACACCTTGCACAAGGAGGGTGAACACGAAAAGGTCATTACAAAAAGAGGCTCTGTGTCCAAGCACATTAATAGAAGTGAAGGGATGGAAAAGATTGTTAGAAGCGATAGGGATAACCGCACCCTGGAGAGGACCGTGAAACAAAACCCATTCAAAAATATGCAAAAATGCAGCTGGAGTCAGTGCTTCAAGAAGGACTACACACAGACGTATACAAGGCATGGGTTTCAGCCGTCCATTCTCTGTGTCAAGACACTCTTGAACAACAGACAGCGTCAGAAGTGTCTCGCCTGGGCTAAAGACAAAAAATGGTCCAAAGTTATGTTCTCTGATGAAAGCAAATTTTGCATTTCCTTTGGTAATCAGGGTCTGGTGGAAGAGAAGAGAGGCACAGAATCCATGTTGCTTGAGGTCCAGGGTAAAGTTTCCACAGTCCGTGATTTGTGGTTTGGGCTTCATGTCATCTGCTGGTCTTGGTCCACTGTGTTTTCTAGGTCCAAGGTCAGCGCATGGCCATGTACCAGGAAGTTTTAGGGCACTTCATGCTTCCTGCTGCTGACCAACTAAGATGCAGATTTAATTTCCTAACAGGACACAGTGCCAAAGCTACCAGATACCATGGTATCCCCTGTTCTTATTTGGCCAGCAAAGTCAGAAGAGCTGAAGGCCACTATCAGAGCAACCTGGGCTCTCCATAACACCTGAGCATTGCCACAGACTGATCGACTCCACGCGCATTGCTGCAGTAATTCAGGAAAAGGAGCCCCAACTAAGTACTGAGTGCTGAGCATGCTCCTGCTTTTCATGTTCATACCTTTGTATTGATCTTAAGTAATATTTTAATTTTCTGAGATACTGAATTTGAGATTTTCATTAGTTGTCGGTTAAAATAATCAAAATTTAAAGAAACATTTGAAATCTATCAGTTTGTGTGTAATGAATTAATATAATATACAAGATTCACTTTTGAATGGAATTTGTGAAATAAATGAACTTTTTGATGATATTCTAATTATATGACCAGCACCTGTGTGTGTGTGTGTGTGTGTGTGTGTGTGTGTATAATAACTTCGTCGCCAGAGGCCTGCGTGACTGCAAGCATAATCTACAACACAATAAAGGACTTAAGAAATACAATAAAACGTACACAAATATTTTTTCACTAAAGAAGATTTTCTCCTGAGGAGGATGAAAAAAAGACTCAATGTTAGCAAAGCCCCAGCGTCCAATGATGTAATCATTTCTCAAAGGAAGAAATCAAGTCCCGTCCTCTCATTGCATGCCGTTTCACTCCGACAGATGTTACAGAAGAGTAAAAAAGACAATCACTACTTCCATTTAATATAGACTTTAAAGGAACAAATGCAAAAATAGAATGTTTTGGAACAGAGCCTGAAAGTGGCAAGCTATAAAAAAAAAAAATGATCTGTGGGGTATTTCTAGGTAAAACTTCCTCACACATCAGAGACTTATAAGTCAAATCAACTGCAACTTTTATTTTTCTTATAGTAATGAGACTAATATCAAGATTGAAATGTTATTTTAGGAACAAGTATGAAGACACCCTTAGAAGTTATGGAAAATTTTTTGATGCATTTGTTTATATTTGATCACGTTGTCTTCTAGTTCTGTGAATAAAATCAACATCTACATGTTTGTTGAGGAACCAGTAACAAGACACACCCTTGAAAGTTAATATTGAAAGCGTGATTACATTGATTAATGTATAATTATCAATATCGTATTTCCTGGGACACAATACAAGGTAGATTATTGTTTGAGTGTTAGTGCTTGGGTTTTATTTTTTTATTCTTAATCAAGTCTGAATAAGTGATCACCACTTTCAATCCAGGACGCTATATTTTTTTATTGGATGTCACTGGATTGGAGTGTAACTCCTAAAAAACACCTCCAAGTGATGTAGTGGTAGTCAGTACTCTGCTGTTTGGGGGAGTACAGTATTGTTTTAAACCTGAATCAAGGATCTTGTTGGACAGCACGTGGACTATGAGAGCTCTTAGACCTTATTTAGGGCTGGAAGCTGAGACTTTCTTAAGAAAATCATCTGTACATTAAGGATTCAGTTTTTCCCTGGGGTTTTCCAGGCCCAGTGGGATATTTATTGTTCAAACTGTAGTTTTTGGGTCTACAGATCTCGTCTTTTCAATTTCAGACTGAAATCCCACAAATACATCAAATGCTGATATACTCGTTCTTTCTGAAACCTTGCTTGAGAACTCGATTACTCATTATTTAATTTATATCGATGGCTATATATCTACAGAACTGATCGGGTGGGTAAAGGAGGTGGGCTAGCCATCTATGTTAAATCTAAATCTGCTAGCTCTATAACTTTGCATATTAAACAGTTTGAGTTTTTAGCCATTAAAGTGGGTGAAGTTTTGAATATTACTGTGGTTGACTACAGGGATGCTCTCAACCAGAAGTGCTCAGCCCAGCTCTAATCAAACACACCTGAAGATACTCAGGTCTTCAGGATGGCTTGAAAATTAAAAGCTTTTTCAGATATTTTTACATGAGTTTAATGACTCGGGAGTTCATCCGTATGAGTTCACCAAACTTCCGATTTTGGCCAAGATTCTTGAATCTACAGTTAAAACCGTTTTAGAACTGGTTGTGTTGGAGAATATGATGATAGAGATGAACATGAAGAGGTGATCAATGAAGTCAAAGTCGAAAACAAAGGTGTTTTGTTTTGTTTTTAAAAGCTCAGGCTCTAGTACTTGATAATTGTAGCATTTTTACATTTGATGGTAAAACAGTTGAAAGAGTACCTTCTTATAAATACAAGACACACCTGTCGATGAACTACAGTGTGTTTTAGTGTGTTTCATTCAACATTATTCCTCCTGGCTTGAATATCCTAGGAAAAGATGACTGTAAATATAGTTTTTTGAACAATTAAAAAGACGTTTACATATCAAACCGTGTGCATTCTAGATTCGTGTATTTCAAGTTGGTCAAAACAAGTGCAGTATTCTAAAATGGGTGGACTCATATCTAGTATCAGTGTATCGCAAGACCTCGTCGCCCTGCCTCGTCTTGTTTGTGGTGTTTGAACACACCCTGTAGTTTCGTGACAGCCCAGCCGTCGAACGTCATTTCCGCGCGATGGATGCTGTACTTCCTGTGTTGTGGGACTCGAGCAGAAGCGAAAGAAGTGTGTGTTGAAGCACAATGTTCAGACATGAAGGCGCTTCGCTGCTTCTGCGTCTGTTCTCTGCTTCTGCTGGAGGTGTCCTCGGGTGAGTGTGTGTGTGTGTGTGTGTGTGTGTGTGTGTGTGTGTGTGTGTGTGTGTGTGTGTGTGTGTGCGTGTGCGTGTGTGCGTGCGTGTGCGCGTGTGAGCGCCTCTGCTTTCATTTCAACTCTTTTAATGCTCGTTCTGTCACAAAAGATTGCACTCTTTCACAAGCTTTCATTTCGCGACAACAAAACAAGCGTGTTCTCCTGACTTGCGATGTTTAGATTAAGGACGCGCTTCCGAGTCGAGACTTTCACCCAAAAAAGACCGAAACAGATCATTTCGAAATCATCTCGAGTTTGTAAATGATCCTCGTCTCTGGGTTCTGAGCTTCATCGCTGTATCTCTGGATAGTTTTGTCTTTTTAGCCTAATATTCTGCTGTAACGAATGGCTATTCATTTGTCCATTTTCGGTTTTGTTTTTAACAAGGAGGGCAAGGTCAGAAATGTTTAAGTGGTTTGTCTGCTTCTGTCATTTGGAATCAGAAATATGAAAGTAAAGGCCTCTAGATTACGCTTATTTTACCCAGAAATGAAACTACATCATGGTAAATAAACGCAATCTAAGAGGCCTTCCTACCTTCAAACTCGAAACAGCTAGAACTTCTTGTTTGTTGTTCCTTTAACTTGGACAGGCCACAGTCCATATTATTAAAACAGAAGTATATTGATAAAAATGTTCCATTTTGCTTTATACCTAAAAATGAAATGTATAGAATTACTAAAAGAGCTCAAGCATAAAACAACTGCTTCATTATAACCGAGCTCATAATTCCTTAAAGATGACTTCTCTCTAAAATGAAATTCATCTTTGAATTACGTTTATTAGTAAATCATGAAAATATCTTTCCATCGTTTTCCCTCCAGACACATTCATGATAGCTGCTAGAGCCAAAAGTGTCCAGACTATATAACAGACTTCCGAAGCCTTTACGAAGATTGGTTTAGGAGCCACATACAGCAGTTTAAATAAATGAATCTAGAATGCACACGCCTCAACTTCCAAAGGGTTTGAGTTTTGAATTGTTCAACTATATTTACAGGATGTAATAATGCCAAATGAAACCATGTATCTGCTTGCCACATTTAATTTCTAAAACACACAGTTGATGGACAGGTGTGTCTTGTTATATGGATTCAAGATGATATTTGTTTTGTTTCAAGCTATACTTGCCCATCATATTTATGTATATAGATAGAGCTCAGTGTCTTCAGGAGCACATGCAGTTTTGTGGAGAAAGTATCTGTGCACTGTGTTTTGACCGGATGGGAGCAGGAAAAGGCAAAGCGACACTCGGGTTACTCTGTAAGAATTCCTGCACCAACATTTCAGTGGATGTGTACTGTGGTGGCGCTAACTGGGATTACGACCAGTTATGTCTTGCGCAGTGTTAGAAGTGTTTCTGCTATTGCTCTCAGTTCTCTAGGTTATACAGGGACTTCTTCTTTTTATTACCATAGTTTCAGCTCGACTCATGGTGTGCTTCCTATCGATCTCGTGACTCCTACAGACCTCCAGGAGCTACGCGTGATCTCGTTTAAGGCCTTCTCAGCGGCACTGATAGGGCATTGTCAATAATGCAGCAAAAGTGCTTTTGAAAATTCGTATTAATATATTTTAGCAAACATCTAAATACATGCTGTTCTTAAGGTTTCAATATTGCAACTAGGAGCTCTATATACACAACTTATAATTACATTTCTGTCTTCATCATAATAGTCATACTTTTCATGCTACAATTGAATCTCCTGTCACCACACTTCACTTATTATTCACGATCAGCGTAATTCAGCTCTATATAGTTCGACTCTCATTCTAAGCCAGGTCTCAGATGTGAAGTCAGCTGAGTGTTTAGTCAAACCTAAGTATTCTTTAATATTGTGAAATTCACATATAATACGCTGTATTGTTCTGTACAGAAATCTCCAGATCCTTCAGATCTCAGCTCTGTTGATCTACTGTATTACTTTTCATATATCTTAAAGAAAGCGCATTGCGTTTTCATACAGTACATACAGCGTAGAACATAGATCCCTTTATTAACAAAGCAAAGGAAAATACACCCGCTGTGTGCTCCAAATAAAAAAAACCTTGTTAACCCTTTCTGCTCTGTCCAGACTTTGATTGGAGAGTCAGGAGGGCTTCGTTTACTGCCCCAATGGCCACACTGAAACACTGAAAACCACTTCATACTGGGCTGAAAGCAGAATTTGTTGTGGCATGACACACAAAGAGGCACACACGTAGCTTTAATGGCTCTTAATCACTTCATATGAACTGGTCATGAAGACATGAAGAGATCAACACTGCATATGCCTTTAAGAAATCTGTGTATCCAATTAAAAATAAGGCCATAGATGCGTTACAAGAGTCTGTAACTGTAAGTCTGCTTTTGTTAGAGTTGCGGTGCACTGCATTTGCTCGTGTTTCAGACTTCTCTCTTTTCTTGAATGCGCGGCATCATGGAATCATAAGTGAAGTGGCCAATCAGGTTTTACAGGAGCTGTTTGGTCATCGGCCTGAAGCCTGTGGAGCAGAATACAATTGTAATGCTAAAACTCTGTGTGTGTCTGGCAGGACTACCAGGAGATGTTGATCCTGAGAGCGTCGTGTGGACTCACTCAACACCACGTTATGTTCTCTTTGGGACTGGCCTCCATGAGACCGCCGCCAACCAGGCGTCAGCTTCACTGCGCAGTATCTATCGTAAGAACCTTCGTGTGTGTATGTGTTTGCTTCAGGCGTGAGACATCATAAACAATATAGTACGATAGTTTGAGAGGTTGCTTAAGAAACCGTGTATGTAGTCTAAAGCGGCTACTGACAAGTTGCACCTTCCCTATGATCTGATGCTGATCAGGCATCTCTATCCATCCAACTCTTCCACAAGTACTGGCGCTCCTCTGACCCACAGCGGTACATCCTTCCGCTCGTCGTCATATAATGCTCAATTATAATAATATTTACATCCTTGTAATATGTCAGCGAATAAAGTGTAGATGATTGTACAATGTTTTATAATAAGGTTTATTATATAAATTACATTTCATCGATTTAACGTTTATTAAGAATGCAATGCTTATTTCCCTGGTTATTAGTTGCTCTAAAGTAATTAACTCAGTTACTATTAGTGAGAAATAACTATTACCATCACTGTTTTGGAAGTAGCGTGCCCAACACTGCTCCTGTCTCTGATGAAGTTGATTCTTCTCAGGTCTCTGGTACGTGGAAATAGTGTTGTCACAATACTACAATTTCTAACTTTGATACAACACCTTAAGAATAACCGATATCGCAGAGAAAAAAACTGTAATAGAGGTTGTTTGTTTTGTTAAAGATAAATATAATGTGTAGAAATACTTTCTTTGTATTTTTACTGTAACAAATACCATTCTCATCATTCATAAGTGCTTTGGTTAATACATTAACATGATCTGATGAAGACTTTACAATGCCGGATTGATACAATCACTAATCAGTAGCTAAGCAACCGCGGCCTGTGCTTTCGTGAAGACTCCACGCGAGTTTCAGCAAAGAGGCGAATGATTTCCAGCTCAAAAAATCATTTCGCAGCCTGCCGGCGAAACCGTCTACATTTCAAACAATGAAGTAAAGCGCGCCAAAAGCGCCACATCACGAGCAGCCCCTTAATGCATGCTATTGTGCTGTTTAATCTGGCGGTGAGACCAGGCGTGTGGTGACTTTCTCAGCACACCTTTGGAAAGTCAAAGTGACAGCTCTGTCCACATACCTTTGGCGCAATAAACTGGTGTTATCAGGCGGTTATATGGAACCAGTGGCCTCTTCTGCTAATAACTGCATTTCAGTTACCTTTAGCTGCCTTTGGTTGGGTTAGGGTCATAAAAGATAATTTGTTAAAAATAACAAATAGCTGGGTGTCTCCAAATGCTAACACTCATTTTTATGAAACGTGATATTTAGTTTATTCACTGTTTTGAAGAGGCGTCTCATTGGCTCCCAGAACAGGCTCAGGACACGTGCTGACAGATCCGTGTACTCATGCCGTTCTTTCCTCCAGCCATGGGAGTTTTAGGATGCGGAAGGCCCGGTAGTGAAGTATTTGGAAGTCGGAGTGTGAAAATGTTTGGAGCTTAGTGTCAGCTTCACTGGGCTGAGCTGCATTATAGCGGCTTGTATCTGGCTGGGTGTGCGGGCAAACACATCCACAACAGTCCTCTGACTGAGTCTGGATCAGGTCTGTCCAGATAAACAAGGTGACCAAATCTGTCTGATGGTAGTCTTTCTGTCTGTGAAACTGAGGTGTTTAATTCTGTGATGCTCACTCTTCTGTTCTCAGCTGCTTTAGGTCCTCCTCAATGTAAAGCTAAACTCTATTGAAGGAGATCTGGAGGTCATCATCACTGATCCTCTGAGCAGCACTAACTTGATCCATGAAAACTTTCCTGGACAGGCTGAGCCTACTCGTCAGTACTGGGCGCTCTGAAAAGGGAAGCCTCCAGGTATCTTTATTACACTCTTTGCTGAGAAGCTGTGAACACAGATTTAAAAAAATAATAGTAGGAATGTTGATGATTAGATATTCCCTGTTTTTCTATAATTAAAATAAATGAAGGATTGAGAGGCTGTTGTGTGGTTCTCCAGCGGTGTGTAAGGGTGATATGAGAGCAGTATTAGTGTCTGTGTTAGAACCTAAGTACTTGAATGATTTATTATTAATGAACAAGGCACAAAGATTGATCCTGCATCTCATTGGATGCGCAGGATTTTCTAATTAAAGTGTTTTAATTTTCTATATTATTTAATTTGGAAGCAGTGATTTAATACACATAATCATAAACACAGACTCACAACCTGGTCTCATGAATGTGTGTTTCTATTTGGTGTGATATTTATACACAGAAACTAATATTGGCATGCTCAGGGTATGCACCAAAGGTTATGGTCTGCATATAAATAGTATACCTAGCTAGAAACAAGAAATTCATGCCATTGAAACATACTGAGCATATTTGCTTTGATACCTTAACCCTTAAATGGGTTTGTTGTTACCTTAACTTTGAAATGCCACGAATGTTTCACCAAGCGTATTTCTTTACTATTTTAGTGACTTAAACTCAGTTTGAGCAGAGAGGACTTTAACAATGCAGCTGTGATTGCACTTCTCAAGAGTTCAGACCCTTAAACTGTTAAAAATTGTCTCATTTTGCCAACTGCAATACATATTACAGCCCAGATATATTTACAATGGCTATGCAGACATCTGAGTAGCTACGGTTTATTTTATTATATCTTGAACATATGCACGTAAAAATAAATCTATTTATACACACATTAAAAATGTGCATCATATAAACAAGTCACTTGAAAAAAAATACACATGTGTTAAAAATATATCTTTATTCGTTTACTGATCAGGGTGTAGGGGACTCTTGTTTTATTTCTACATTTTCCTCTACAAAACTTGTACACAACTGCTGATCCACGCACACCATGGATTTAAATAATTAACAAACACTACATTTCAGCTAACATAATGATTTCCATGCTAGTCATACCTGCGAATGTTCAAGTTGTTTGAGTAGCCTACCAGAGTTAGAAAGTAGATTTTTTCATGATCTCTGGGTATGGTGATGTAACACTTTTAACATAGCTTAACATGAATCCATCAAATCCAGGTGGGAGCCAGTAGCATTAGTTTTCCTCTTTAAAACTTGTTTTCTTCTGTAGTTGTATTGTGATTATTATTGTTCTGTAGTTACTTATAGACCGGTTGCAATGTGATTTTCTAGGCTGATATGATTAGGAACTATATTGTAATGCTGAAGGATTTGGCCTAGTGATATCAGGAAGACAGACCACACTCTTGCTACCACACAGGCCAGAAACCAGAGTAAAGTTCATTTGAGTAAACTTTTTCATTTTACTACAGAATAGTCCCACCATTTTAAATAGGAAAAATAACACAACTCTTTGGTCATTTTGAATAAACTGGTCTAATTGGATTCAATTATCTATGCTAAAAGTGCTGTCGCTAAACCCACAGATCGGCTGAATGCTTTCCAAAAAACACTAAACTCTGGTTGAGTTTATTTCCAAAAAAGTGGGTAGTATAAGCAGAGTCTTCATGCATTACTATATTTATTTCCTTTATCCTGTTTTTTAGAGCAGATAGCAAAATTTAACTTACGAACTTTTACCGGCAGAAAACATGGTAATTAACACGTAGCAAGCGGCGTGTGATCCAGTGTTTGAGGCGGTTTTATCTGCGCGCGCGGCAGTCGATGCTTTCATGAGAGGAACATGAAGCAGAGGCGGGAATACACCCATCATTGTCAAAAAACTCACCTCTTTAATGTTAAGTAAGCAGATGTAATCCTGATGGTATTCCGGCTTTTTCAAATGTAACTAATGTGAATACTTAGGTTTTTGTAACTGTACTGGTTTATAATTCCCTGGTTTTTGTATCCTGATTCACGTGAATGCGTTACTCTCCAATCATGAAGTAAAGTTATTCAAAAACCAGTTTAGTTTTGCTGATGGTATTAAGTCTTTTTATGCCTGGGAAGTAATTATCGTAAAAACATCACGTCTTCATTGTTCCAAACACTTTGAGAAAACATATGCATTGCATGTCATCAGATGTATGTAAAAAAAAAAAGAAAAGAACTTGCCTCAAGGTCATTTTTATAAGTGCTGGCAAGAAATAAAATCACTTTACCACTGCATACAGAACAGAACTATTTTATTAGCTGATTTTTGGGAAGGAAAGAAAATGAGCTCAGGTCCACCGGCCTTTCGCTTGATAATCCTGATAAGTTTATCCACAGGTATATTGAAGACCTGTCCAGAGGCTCGGCGTCTATTTATGCTATGAAGTGCCGTTTCACTCATGTTAGACTTATTATTTTACAGCCATGACTGGTGTGTTTCTTACAGTACTGTTTAGAGTAGAAATAATTTCCTGCTTTGACTGTCCTGCAGAAGGCTAGATCTGGAGACAAAGAACAATCTGGTGATGCTGGCTAAACCTGCACAGACAGGCGTTGTACTGTGTGAGAGTTCAGAGCCGTGATGACTTCTATAGAGCAGCATCTTCAGCGACACACTGCATCACGCACTGAAAGGTTAGCAGCTCTCTCACACATACATACTGTGACAAAATTTAATGGAATGATGACCCTTATTTTACTCACCTGAAGCCATCCTAGGAGTGTACATGACTTTCTTCTTTCAGATAAGACACAGTCTGCATTTTTTTTTTTAAAATGCATCCACAGCTCTTCCAAGCTTGGTAATGCCCACTGTGGATAGTGGCCATTATTTCAAACTCTGTAAATCATATATATCTGTCATAAAACTAACCTATATGCCTTTAAGGGGTTATCACATGTCCTCTAGAAATATGTTTGTTACAGAAACCCTATTGGATCTGTTTTAGTTTTAAAAATTATTACCTAAATCACAGACTTCTGAAGTCACCCATATGTGCGCTCGAGAGCGCAAGTTTGAGTATTTTAGGCAAATGCAGATTAATTTCAGAAATGTATTAGTAATACTTCTAAATATTTAAATATGTGTATTCATTCACGTTTGTAAGCATTCATGAAATCTGTGTGTATGATTTCAGGTCAGTTGCCATACTGGCAGATATTTCTGTACTTCCTGATCTCTCTTCTGCTGTGCTTCCTGCTGGTGCTGCTGCTATTCTTCTGCTTTTACAAGATGTTTACGGTCTTCAAGAGTACCTTTCTCGCTCCAGCCATTCAACTCCCAGATCACATTCAGGAGGTACAGAAAATGTATACTTGAAATTATATATAACATATAATGTTTTATAGTTTTTAATTGTCCAAATACATTGATTAGCTCTCTTGAGGAATCAAGACAGAAGATGGTGTTAGTTCTGAATGCATTATGGATGATCTACACTATGATCAGAGATATGCTGGGTGATCTCTGCAATGCTCCAGATGTACAAACAAACCTAATAACAAAATACTGTAATAAACAACACCGAGATGTTAGCCCTGTCTGAATTAGTACATGAAAATTCACAGATGGTAATGTGTGTATATATAGCTTCACAGATACCTGGACCATTAGCTCTGTTTAAAATGAGCTGCAGCTCAAAGCTAAAATTATTTTGTACTGCTAAAAACCTGGTAGCATATTGATTGATGTATATCGCCCAACCTAGTTAGTAGTTAAAGATGAGGAGGTGGTAATAGATGATCTTTGATACAGAACAAAATGCAGTGTTTAAAGATGATAAATTCTTGGGGGTGGGCAAAGGGTACTGTAGAATGGATGATATGCCATCCAGAGCTGTGATGACTCTGAAAGGGCTGACAATAACTCAGCTATTCTCGCGCCTCACAAAGAGCATCGCCTCTCTTCACCTGATTTTTTCTCCATTTTCTTCGCTCCAGAATGGAACAATCCAGTGCAGTAGAAATTATCCAATAGAAGAGCCAAAAAATGGAGATGGCGCTTGAGAAAGGAAGCATCTGAACATACTTGATGGATGTTATATGTTCAGCAGCAGTATTTCTTACATGTTCACAACAGCCTGTTGTGGATGTATTGGCAGCAACCATGTATCATATCAGGAATATTCTCAGGAATATATCTAAGACCAGATACATTAACATTGTCATGACTTTCATAGTCGGTGAATTGGCAGAAAGTTGGACACAGTTATAATCACTTGACCGTTACTCTGGGAGTAATAGCCTGCGCATATTCGCCAGGAAGGGAGTAACACATAGGCCTGCTGGACCTGAGGGGGCCCAGTTGAAATACGTTACCACTTCTTCAGGAATGCAATTTGTTGATACCAGTGTTAAGCCGCAACACCATCTAAAATCACTGTAACACTGTCCCATACCTTATAACAAGGTGCAGAGTTTGCGGTTTTAGCTATATGGAGTTTACACAAGACTAGATAATGATCTGAAATATCATCACTTTCCTGCAGAATTTCAGCAATATTAACATCAATTCTATGTGGTAGTATTAGATCTGGAGTATGATTTTGACAATGAGTAAGTCCAGACACGTGTTGTCTAACCCTAACATAGTTCAGAATGTGTATTCTAATTCAGAGAACAGACACAGTCTCTATAGTGTGATATCTAGGTGAAAGAGTCTCTATGTGTTGAGAATGGACTGCCTCCTGTGACGTGAGGAAGCTAGCAGACGGTCGGTTTAGCCAGTCTGTCTGCTTCCTGACCTGGGCACTAGTTGGTCAGTGTTGGAGCTATAAGACTATATGCCATATTTCTAGATAGAAGAGCAGCAGCACCACCCCAGGAGGGGATGAAGACCATCTCTTTTCAACAGGTCAGGTCTGCCCCAGAAACTAAAAAACCTATGTTGTTCTGCAGGGCACTACTTGAACATCCAGCCATTGAGACCCAGCAGTCTGCTGTGAATCTCATCACCCCGGTAAGCAGGAGGGGACCAGAGCAGATTACATTGTCTGACATCGTTGTACTTGAGAGTTCACACACCTCTTTAATATTATTTTAGGCAAAGTTCTAACATCATTAGCATCGTGAATAACAATCTTATTGAATTTACTTTCAGCATCTGGCTCCTGGTAAACATTGGACTATGGTGGCTGGTGTCTCTATTTTCACCTTCTGTACAATAGAAAGGCTTCTCAGTGGATGATTCACTGAGTGGGAGAACCAGTTTGATGTTCTGATTGAAACAGAAGAGCGGTGTTTTGACCTGTGATAAATAGTATCAACAATATGGAGGGAATTCAATTATTGTTGTGATGTATGATAATATTATATATTTTGTGATATATATAATTTTATTATGATATTATATATATCATACATGGGGCTACAAACACACAACCACTCAGCAGACAGGAGCATTCTGAGCAGCCCTCTCGAAAGAACAGATTTTGACAAATATGGGTAACTCCAAAAGTTGCTGGTCAAAGTAGTTATTAGGGAACTCAACATTTGTGAGTAAATGATGACAAAAATAAAACTATTGACAGAGAGAATTTTTATTTTGGGTGAACTATTCTTTTTGATAATAATAAAACAAAAAATTCACTCACTGCTCTTGACTGAAAATCGAATCTTTAGAAAATAAGAAAAAATATAAATATGCTGTGCACATTGAACTAAAAGTCTTTTTTTCTGGTGAGTATTAAAGAAATTAAATGAACAAATAGTAGAGTAGAACCAAGGTGAGAGTGAATATATATATAATCATACCTGGGTGAAAAGCAGATGTAGACAGAGCCAGGGTTTTATGTTGGTGCTCTTGAATACGATTCTACAAGAGCATGACTGACACTCTCTCTCTCTCTGTCTGTTTCTTTGTCTCTCTCTGTCTCTCTTCAGCTGTGGTTAAGTGACTCCGAGAAGCCGCAGCTGCTGGCTCCTGAGTCTCCAGAGTCTGTGTGTGAGCCGCTGGTCGTGGTCAGTGCTGATCTGGACGCTGTAGCGGTGGATGAACACTTGAACGCTGAGGAACAGGACTCCAGCACACACAGCCGACACACGGCAGCGGAGACTCGGGCGTTTACTCCACAGAGGAGGACTCCTGTCACAGATCCACACACACAGACCTACAGGCAGACGAGCAGCAGAAAGCACAGAGAAGAGATGCATGATGGGAACCCGGCTGAGATCTGCGGCAGACAGCTCCACAGACGTTGCAGCTTTGACTTTCTCTCTTCCTACATCTGTCTGCTTATTGTACACGTGAGAGGTTTATGACATTTGACTCATATTTCTCATATCTGTATGTTGCCAGTGCAGATCTCTTATGATTCTTATAGAATCCTAATTCATTTCTGTCACTAGATGACTTTTTGTTAGCTTCAACAATAGCAGCATTTATTGATTGTTTCATCATTCTTCATCTCTCCAGTATCTTATTGAAAACATCACATTTTAATAATCCAGTGCTTGCTTGTTGTAATGAAAAGAGCGGATGTCTTTATGGTATTTTTGTCAACTCAGTTATGGATAAATTGGGCAATGTGCAGAAATAACAATAAATCATAAAGAAATAAAAACATTTGCATTTAGTCATTTTGCAGATGCTTTTACCCAAATCAATTTACATTTTGTGAATAAAGCTATTAATCTTAAAGGAAAACACCCCAGTTTTTTCATATTTCACTATGTTCTTCCTTCTCCCATCTCAGTGCGTGCCTTTAATCGCTTTATTGTCTGATGCCACTATGTTAGCGTTTAGCTTTGCTCTAGTCATTCCTTAGTTTCACTTCTGCAATGGTACCACAAGGCGTTGCTCACTCACAGATGTAGATTTGTAATAGTGACTGGAAGCAGAACTGAGACTGTGGCTGCTCTATAAGCAGTGTCTTGAATTTGATGCGAGCAGCAGCTGGGAGCCACTGCAAGGAGACAAAGAGAGGTGTCACATTAACTCTTTTGAGCTCGTTGAAGAGATTTGTGGTTGCATGAAGTTGTATAATGCAATTCTGGAAGATCAAGCAAGACTTTGAGATGCGCTCTTTGAAGGTCAGTTGGGTAAGTTTTCCAAGATTTACCAAGATTTTCACCAAAAGAAGTTGATGGGGAATTGTAGACCCTAGCTGGAGGGTGAAGTCTTGCTGTAGAGCTGGATTGGCCAGAAAGATGATAAGCTCAGTCTTGGCCAGGTTGAGCTGCAGGTGATCTTTCATCCAGGGTCAGATGTCTGATAGGCAGCCTGAGATCTGGGCAGCCAACGATGGATCATCTGATGTAATGAAAGGTAGAGCTGTGTGTCATCAGCAAGGCAGTGGTAGGTGAAGATGTGTCTGTCTAATGGGACATAGAGATGTAGCGTAAGTGGAGAAGAGGAGGGGTTCAAGAAACGATCCCTGAGGAACACCAGAGACCAGCTGATGTGTTTTTGATAACTGTCCTCCCTAGGCCACCCTGAAAGACCTACCAGTCAGATAGGATTCAAACCAGTGGAGTGGAATACCAGTTTATTGTTCTGTGAAAGAAACGATACCTGATTGAAAACAAGTGTTTTTGCTATGAATGGGAGAGAGACAGCTGTGGGGTTACCAGAGCCTGCTTGGATGCGGTGGGAAAAGTGCCTGTGAGGGGAGATGTGTGTGAGTGCTGGTAAGAGGTGTGGGAAAGATTACTTGGAGAAGATGTGATGGGATTGGATCCAGAGAGCATGTTGTAGGATGACTGGAGAGGAGATGTGTAGTGGTTCTACCAGAATGTTGTTACGCTTTGTAAATGTTGTTATCTAGTGTAACGCTATTGTTACTTCAACCTTGGTAACTGAGTTTGACGATAACAAAATGAACAGTTTTATTTTATTTTTGCCAAAAACTCCACCTGCTGGCAAACATGCTGAGAGCATTCAACACTAATGAAAAACTGATGTAAAAACCTTTAAAAGAACCCAACGTGAGAAGAGTTATAAATACTGTTTTCCTTTTTGATATTGTGGTAACAGAGTTGATGTTCTGCAAAATAACTCTTGGTGTAAGAAATCCTAAACTATTTTCTCAGAGGACACAGATACTTTTAAAGTGACATCGCTTTCCTGTATCTTATCAATTCTGAGAGATAATTCCACCAATTTAATGGGAAAATATTGTATGGTATGGTAAAAATGTGATAAAACACTTAAAATGCTCTTCCAGTATTAAACGCCAGTGTTAGGGCAAGGGTAATTTCGTGGTGGAAAAATGAGCTTTCTTCTGTTTTCCACAAAATACAGGCTACTATTTATAAATTGATTTATATAATCAGTCAAGTTCAAGCGCCAAGTACACACATCAGAATTCAGTATTTTCTATTCTGAATTGACAAGTTTTTTTATAAATTAAAAAAATGGTTTCTAATGGTTGTTATTATTTCTGAATCGATAAAAGGTCTCCCACATCGCACAGTTGTTGCATTAGTGCATGTTTCTCAGGTGAGATCAGCGTCTCAGACTGTTTCTATAGTAACCAGAACTTCACAGATCGCGATTTAGAAGCCCTTTTTGTGATTGATTGGCCATTTCAAGCATTTCTGCCCATCCAAAAAGAGCACGAGTGACGGGTTTGGTTGTTCTCTAGTCTTGATGTACAGTCCGTCATTTGCTGCACTGACGAGAACGCTCCATGCATTTCAGGTGTTCTGTAGCGCTGACGTCAAAGAAGCATTTCATTATTGAATTCAGTGTTAACTACTGACCTTCTGCATCATCAGCACAGTTTGTCAGGGAGCATTAGTAAACTAACAGTGCTTTAGTTTGTGCTTCAGATCACTTCTGACAGATGTATGCAATGATGTCAAAGTACAAGTACAGATAACGTGTAACACACACTGGTACACGACTAACCACTTTTATTCACAGTATAATATCACATTTCCTGTTTCAGCAGAGGCAGTTCAGTTTAGGTCAGGAACTCACAACACAGCGAAGACATATCAGAACCAGACAGAATGACATGAACAGACCTTTACAGCTGCATACATTAAAAAAACATCCCGGGACACAGACCCACACACACACACAGTCACATTACGACCAGAGATAGTCAGCAAACAATTACAGCAGATATATTTGACAAGAAAACACAACACAGCACAGGACAGGACAGGACGCTTCTGTTAATCATAGTTTGTAGTTTTTCTTCTATACAGGCTGGACAATCTCTAATGTCATGTGTGACACTGGCTTCCGAGTTTGGCTTGTCTGTTCCTGAAGCTCAGCCTGACCTGCAGACCAGCTCTCTTAACACTCCGAGACGTGGTGCGACCTCTAACCTCCAGCAGCACTCAACCTTTTTCAAGGATGGCTTTGGATTAAAGCAAAACACATGAATTGTATTTTTACATTATTCACACACAAGTATATCACATTAAATATATCGATTTACATGTTGACCGTCCCTTTCTCAGAAAGTCTGGGTTCAGAGTTATTAGGTCTTCTGATCATTTTAGTCAGAATAATCTTGAGAACATAACCAGTTTTCAAAAACGCTGCCATAAAAACGAATATGATCAGAATCAGGGAAGAGCACTGGACATTGAAGTGACCCAGGAGGACTGACGGTCATCGGAAAATTCACAACGTTTGATTCGCATAGAGACGGTTAGATCGCTGTCGGGCCAGCTGTCGCTTCGGGTTTTTTACTCTTGTGTCATTTCAGCCTTGTCTTTTTAGAGAGCGCCGTTAAAGCACACTATTCAGAGTCAGCCAGCAGAGATCACGCTCCCTTCTGTCGGGTCGTGCTCTCAACTTGGTGCTGATGAAATTTCCCAGCATTCTGTGTTTTCACACTTATACGGTAAGGGGCGCTTTTACATTTATAACCAGCAGGAAATAAATCAAAACCTCCTAAAGTTATCTGGATGTAGTCATTTTCTCAGCTTTTGGGAGTGAGAAAACTTCATAGTCGTTAGTAAAGGTACTACAGGGTGGTTGGTGTTTGTCTGCTGTTATCTCTCTCAATACAGAGCTAATACAAGCGGAAAGCCAGTTACAACAATCAGACCGAGGGTTTTGATTGGCGCTACACCTTTCACAGGATAGATAAATACAGATGAATACATTTGGACCACTTAACTTAAAGGTGCTATATGTGGGATTTTGACCCTTTTGAAGCATAAAAATACCATAGTATATGTGCAGCTATTTAGGAAACATGCTAAGTTATCTGAAAAACAGTGCTACAGTCTGTTGTTCTCTGAAAATGTGTGTTCCAGCCTGGAATGTTAGTTTCTGTTTTGGTCTGAGAAACCCGCCCACTGTCAGTTTACCCAATCGTGTTTCAGAACCCCGGGTTGCCAGTTGGTGGAAATCAGAGCGCATTACATTTGAGTCGTGGAAGCTGGCAAACAAAAGGGGTCTGAGCAGAAATCTGGCGACCTGCGTGTGCGTCAAGTCTGAGTAGGAGGAGCCGAGTGAAACAAAACGTCTGCAATATTTTGAATTTGAATCCTACATACAGCACCTTTAAAGATTGTTGATGTGAAGAGACTTTCAACCAGCGTAAGTGTTTCTCAAGACAATCACCTTGAAATGAATCCCGCTGGGCCTTGTGACTTGAGCTGCAGTAGAGAGTTACATTTCACTTAGTTCTTTTACACAACTATAATTTGATTGTAGAAAGGCGGTAAGCGAAGATGCAGAACCCCGTCCCACCTTCCTGGCTCGGACCATGAGAAAAATACAGGGTTGAAATGACACGAGCAAGTAATGACAGTTTCCGCTTTTCTGCTAAAATCCTTCTGCCGCGATGTGACGGTCTGTTCTAGACCTGTGAGATGATCTGCATGTTGAAGCTGGGCGATCGGCTCTGTTTTCCAGGAGAGAGCAGCTCCGTCTCCTCCGGCAGATGCTGCTCCTGCAGGCTGAGGATGGAGTATCTGCGAGCCTCGGCTCCGGAGCCCTGTCCCGGCCTGCAGTCCAGAGAGGTGCTGGAGGTCCTGCGAGCAGCCGGCCGGCTCTTCCTCCCGCAAGACACCGCTGGGCTGGCTGCTGCTGGACGCGCGCGGACGAAGCCCTCGTCCGCATCGATCAGACCCGAGGAGAGGTCCTCCCGCTCAGCCCATCTGCCTCTGCCACAGAGAAACCACACAACACCGAATCAATTCAACAGACAGACGAAACGAGATCGTGAGTGTCATGAAAACCATTCCACACTGCAGACAGGAAGAGAAAGAAGAAAAGAGGCAAAGAAAGTAACAACACGTTCTGAGGCAAAAACTCCATTCGGTATATGGAAAAAGTAAAAAAATGATTGATTTCGTTAAAAAGTGTCCTAACATGAGATTGTCTCTGCCGTGACTTTAAATAGTCTTTGAGCTAAACACCAGAGATGTTCAAGTTCTTCCACACTGACTCAATCAATCATTTCTTTTGGATGCAATTAATCATCATGCATACTTTCAGTGGAGCACCTAACCCCACAGCAACCCTTAACCGACTCACTTCTGAACTATATAAAACACATAAAACTGACCACAAACAAGACGCATAAAAGCATTGCAACCAAGTCCTGTTGTGTTTGGAATCAATTCAGAATTAATAGTAGTTAAGATTGATCTGGTTTGGAATTGGTCAAATGTGCTTGGAAAAAAAATTTATAATTATGTACATACTGTAGAATAAAAACATGACCTGATTTTTAATTAAATGAAAAGATCATGCTTTCGGTGGGTTTTGTTTAGGTTTTTTCAAACTGTTCCAGTGCAACCTCACACAATCAACAAGGTTCATGGGAAAGAAAAACACCAGCATCACCTGTAACCTTAAGGTCAAAACGAACAACGATCATAATTAAAAAAAGAAATTTTATTTTGCTAACATGTTTTAGCACACAGACCTTCATCAGGGCTAAAAGCGTACAGGTTTACACGGGGTCCTTTAAATACAAAATTCAAACTTGCAAACCAATAAAAATATGGACACCAATCATCCACCAATCACAAAACTCAACCAACAGTCAAATATTTACACTAGCCAAAGTAAGCAAATTGATAAAAAATGTAGATAAATATACAGGTAACTAACACACGTATTAATAAACATACAGTATAGTGCACAACTTACATCCAACTGCTTTTTTAAAATGACTTCTGCTTTTTCTGAACAAACGGAGCATATGTGTTTAGGAATCAAAGCATGACAGTGAGGTTCATTTACAAGCAGAACTGAGTGATGCCACAGTGTACTCTGTTAAAGTCCAAATACATGAACAAACACACACACACACACACAGGCACTTGAGCTGCTGAAGGGAGGACATGCACACACCATCAGTTCCTCATCAGTAAACTGCCATGCAACATCAGACACACAACGTTTGTGCGGGGTATTTAAAAAGCATCTGAGGGTGGGCACATTTCACACAGGCGATGAAACCTGCGCTGGGTTTGTGGGAAAGAAGCCTGCGTGCTGCTTTTGTTTTGTGGTGTAATGTATTTCACATGCCAGATTACTGCAGGCTTTCTCAACCCTGGTCCTTGAGAGCCACTGTCCTGCAAACTTGAGCCCCAACCCTAATCAAACACATCTGAACCGGCTAATTAAGGTGTTCAGGATTACTGGTAAGCTACAGGCAGGTGAGTTTGGTCAAGGTTGGAGCAAAGCTCTGCAGAACAGAGCTCCTCCAGGACCAGGGTTGAGAAACGGTGCATTAGACCAGCGCTTCTCAATCCCAGTCCACAGGTACCCCTGCTCGCCATATTTTGCTTGTCAACACCGCATTCTGATAAACAGATCGTTAGACTCTACACAGTGTTCATTGCTACTTCCTGAGCGGTGGAAATCTGTTAAAGTTTACTTCACTTCGAATATGAGGCTGAGCCTCCGCTACGCCCATAGGACCTGGTCATGGTCTTGGAGGCACACTGAAAAACCAGCCTTTGAGGCTGACACTGAAGACATCTCCCTCTTAGCTATCATTTTGCTGAAAACAGTTGTCGACTTGCAGGCTCTTAGTGTCTTGAACAAAGCTTTTTGCCAAGACCCAGACCAGCAGAAGCTTAATTATATACATAAAAGGAAAAAGGCTCTTCTTGCTATCTAGCAAACCTCGCTTGTTGATCATGGATGCCAACGAGCATGATTTATGAAATAAATGTATACTATTTCTGTAGATTATGCTGGAACACAAATGATTCATGTGAAAATGGATGCATTTCAGGGATCAGCGCATTCCAGACATATTACAGACATAGCATCATCTCCTGCACCGAAGTCAAGACAATGGTGCACTGATGAATACTCACCAGGGCAGAGCTGTCAATCAACTACCGTGGGAGGGGCCTATGGAATTGCACAAAAGCTAGATTTAAAAATGGGATTTTAAAATAAAAAGCACTGGATGTGATGGTGTTCAAACAACATGTAAAGTGAATCTTAAGTGCCTGATGACCCGGTCCATGACGTCTCGCCCATCCGTTGGACTGATTTCATTTAAAGCGCGGTCATGTGCTAAAAGCATTCCCAGAGCATTTTAAACAGAGCATCTCTCTCCCTCTGGAAATATGGTTACATAAGTAACCTAGAACGTTTTCCAGGACACAGAATAATCATTGCACATGCTCAGTCGGTGAGAACAGTCGATGTTGAGAGGAAATGACCAGTGCAGGGATGAGACAGCGTCCATGCAGGTGAACGAGACGAGCTGTGAGGACCTCGATTGTTGAAGAGCCTCTTACAAACTGTTTACTGCACACATTTCTGATAGTACTTGGTAAAAATATAACATGTGTATATATTTGATTTTATGATGTTTTATTAGCAAGGAAGGTTCAGGAGGAGCACATTCGTGAGGAGGACAAGCAGTGATCAGCCTGATCACCACAGAAAGGTGTCCGTTCCTTGACTTAGTTTCTATCTAAAAGCGTCATCCCTTCATCTGCTTTCCTCTTTGAGTAAGGACAGGTCTTGAATTATTATTGTTTTTTATTTTTTTGTGATGAAGATATTAAATGTCAGATGAAGATATTAATGTCCCCGCTGAATACATGAATATAATATGAACATAAATACAATCAGTTATGTCTTAATGGACTGTTGACAGACAGGATCATGTCAAAACAGATGTGGGCATCAATGTGATCAAGTTGATCCACTTATTTTTACTGTAATACATCTGCGGCAGATTTTAACCCTAAGATGGTAATGTGCAAGGCTTCTGGTGTTATCCGGTTTCATTTATTTTAGCTGAACTGTTATGCTGCTTAATGTTGCAAACTGGTACTTGCTATCATATTTAAAATATTCGCTATCATATTGCTTCTATTGCCCTTATTTGTAAGTGACCTTAGAGAAACTTTTCACAGGTTTCAGCTAAAGTAGTGGACATTTACAGAAGTCAACAGAAACAGTTTTATAAGAAGCTTTTCAACAATAAGAGTGAATAATTTTTGCTATTCTTTCTGTCAGGATTCTCAGTAACGTCCTCTCGATTCACTCGGCTGCGTCATACTTGCAGGGGTTTCGGGGAGGTGCATTCTAGGAAAGCTGAGGTGCCCTGAAGGAAGCGAGGCCACTGGGTGAGACTAAGGGAAAAGCCCGCCTCCATGATCTGACTCCACCCCCCTGCCTACCCTCATGTGTGACTGTGAGAGAGCCCCTCCCTCCTGGCTCGCGATTAGCCGCTGGGTCCTGTGGGGCGTGTCGGCCGGGGAGGACGGTGAGGCTGAACTCTGCATCACTTGAGAAGTCAAAACAATCTGGGATGTAACACAACAGGGGAAATGTGATTCTTAGAGTGCGCTGTGAAGCACCCAAAACACAAAGACGGTGAAAGAACAAAAGAACATCACTGGCACATGCTCCGTCACACACAACAACAACAACAACAACAACAACATGTGGTCTGGAGAGAATATGGAAGCAGATCGGTTCACGTGCTAGAACAACACGCTTTGTGCTTTTATTGGCCCATCGGGCTTTTCATTGGACTTTGTCCGGCTGACAGTAAAACCTTCAAACCACTAGATTTTCATACAGTTTTCATGCTCTCAGGGCGAGTAAAAATGGGCACAGTGTTTACAGTTGCTTCTGATTAACATAACTTCCAATAAACCATCTAAATGCGTGCACTCAAAAAAATGTGTGGCCCAAAAGTGGTGTCTATTGGAACTCTATTGGTGGTTCCTGCGAATGCAGGCATCTCTAATACTATAGCTCAAACGCTTTGTCAGATCACTTTGGACGTGTCCATGCACAATGCTTATTTCACATGGGAAGAGGGTGTTTACATTTACAGTGTTGTGAAGCGCGTACACATGAAAAGCAGTGTAACGTGAAATGTAAAATAACACGTATGTTAGAATTCAAAATTACAGACAAACATAATCTAAGTCAATTAAATGATCAGGAAAAAGTATGTGAATATCTGGTCTATCCACATGAAAAGCATATTATAAAGTTCTGTCAAGAACACGCCAAAGCAACAGGTTGTAATATAATCTCAACTGTAAAGCTATGTTGGCAAATCAGAAGCCTGAGAAAAGTTCCCAGTGCTAACAGAGATAGAATGGAAACGCACAATATATGTGATTCCGAGAGCAAAACGTTGGGCTAAGAGACAAATATTTTATGACAACTTGCAGTGTTTAATTTAATCAAAGGTTAGAATAGAACAACACTACAGACAAGAGGAACATTCTGTTCAATGCTGTTTCCCAAGTTTGCGGAGTAAATATGTGTACATGGCTTTTTAACACATTTTTGTCCATTTTAGTTTTTATATATATATATATATATATATATATATATATATATATATATATATATATATATATATATATATATATATAGTGCTTAGTGCTGTTCAGGGCATGTGAGCAGAGTATGCGAAATATAGTCGGAGCATGGAGCGGGTTTTTATCCAAAGGTTTCACTCGATACCACTCACAATACGAGTGTAGGGCATGCACAAATCCACCATTTACCTGTATCTTCAACAATTAACAAAATACTTCAAAAATCTTTCGTTGTGAAGCAAGGAGAGATAGACTTGTGAAATATTTCCAAAAGTAAACTGACATTATGCAGACCTGTGCACAATTCCTGTAAAATCTGGATAACGATGCTGAATACAAACAAGAACATTGTGATATGATGTCAGTAAGTAAGGATTTGTATTTTAATCTAAAAAGACACATCATGGGAAATAGTGTACTGCGCAAACATGGGGAGGCCAGAGCAAAACGTTTTTAATATGGTTGAAATAGGAAATATTGGCTAATAATTAATTAAATTGCTGTGTTTATTTTAATTTGTGTGACTATGCCTGAGGAAAACACGCCTATCAGGTGTGGCCCAACCACACTGCAACCATGGCCCCAGCGACAGAAGCAAAATGAAGCTGATTTTTTCCAAAACAGTCACGCAACAAACCCGATCCACGTCCACCACACAGGCAACGTGTCCCAGCTGTGACTACACAGATTCACAGTCTCCTAAAGGATAAAATCTCACTGTTAATACCAGATCAGAACCGGCTACCAGACTCACTGTGCACTTACCTGGATATCCTGCTCCATTGACTGCTGCCTTTTGATCTCTTCAATAAACTTGCTATTGTGATTTCACTAACTTCTGCGTCCCGTGTCATGCGCTGACAGAAGACCAGATCACTCATCAGATGGAGTTCCCTAATTCTGTACCACTGGATCCCATCGAAGCTCTCTTCTTACGGCTCTGTCTCTGGACTATCCTTCGCCATCTGACTCTGCCAGTCCCATGGCCATCCCAGCTATATAATCAGGTGAATCGGATAAATTTCCTACTGCAGGTATCATAGTACACTGAAATGCAAGCCCAGCAGTTTACCAATAAACAAAAGTGCCTTTTCTAATATCTCTGTTCGCAAGCAAAGGCACAACACTGGGTGTGAGCTATCTGAGATTTAAAAAGTACCCTTATTAATTCTTTTGATGCTTTCTCTCTGCACTTTAAGGTGTTTGGTTAATCTATGGGCTCCCTCTCCACTGCCAATCAACTCAGGCTAGTAAACTCTTCAGTTCCTATCGTTGGCAACCTCATGTGGCTGCAACAAGTCGACACTCCTCGCCACGTACCATCAGGGGCAAGGTCCTTGGATTAGAGCACAGCTGGCCATTAACAATGACAATGTTGGCCTGGAGAGCTTTTTACCAACGGCTGTCGAGAGGGTCTCAACAGCATGTCAGTTGGAAAATAAATGCCCATTCACACCATCATCTGCTGCCTGCCTTCCAGTACCACTGCCCCACACAGTGCATGTCAAGATGCATGTTGGCTGTCTTCATCAAGAAGAAATTTTCTTTCTGGTACTGGAGATATCCACCGCTGAGATCATCCTGGAATGTCCCTGGTTATGCCTACATGCTCCAGAAGTCGGATGGGATTACAGTGAAATGTTGCCACCAATGTTGTCTCACAAGCCTAACCACTCGTCGTGTCCAGAACCCTTCTATCCAAACTCCACCCTCGTTGCAAGTCCGGAACTGACGGAAACCCCAAGATCCCATCTGATTACATGGAGTTACAGGACATCTTCAGCAAGCAGTCAGCAACCAAGTTACCTCCCCATCAGCCTTTGGACCGTGCAATTGACCTTCTGCCTGAAGCTGTACTCCCCAAGGGTCAATTCTATCTACTGTTCAATTCTGAGAATCATCATCACATTACGTAGGCCCCTCAAAAACTGGAGGAGAAAAGGTTCAGATGGACCAGGGGAAGGTCCAGGCCATTCAGGATTGGCCACTACCCCAGTCAGTCAACTTCAATGCTTCCTCTGATTTGGAAACTTCTATCATTGCGTCATTCAGGGTTACAATCAATCAATAATTTCTATTTCTATAGCACTTTTAACAACACAGTATGTATCAAAGCACTGAACAGTATAAAATAGAAGAATACAATGATACAATGGTATGTATAATGACGACATTGAACAATTTGTTCTTAAATTCAACAATAATCGCTAGATATTAAGTGTCACAGTATTCAGGTTACAGTATATTCGCAGCACCCCTAAGTAACTGTCCTGGAACCCCGGAGCTCGATGCACCTTCAAGAAGCTCCAGGAAGCCTTTTGCACTGCTCCTGTCTTCAAGCACCCAGATCCAAACCTCCCTTTTGTGGTTGAGGGAGATGCCTCCACCACCAACGTTTGGGCAGTGTTGTCACAGCATCTTGGACAGCCTCCCCATCTCCACTCTTGTGCTTATTACTCACGAAAGCTATTCCCAGAAAAGTGAATCTACAATATTGGTAACAAGAACTTCTCGCCTGGAGGGAGCCCAGCATCCCTTCACCGTAATCACAGATCACAAGAACCTGGAATATATCAGGAATGCTAAGTGACACAGGCAAGCCTGGTGGGCCTTCCTCCGACTTCCTATCTTGCCTTCACCAATTAACCATCTGAACCATCTGAGCCTATCCTTCCTCCAGCATATGCTTATCAAAACTCTCATCGCCAACCAGGAAAAATAGTTCCCTTACCAGTTTCTCATTGCTCCTGGTCCCACGGAGTGGACTTTGTGACAAACCTGCCAGATTCTGAAGAGAGTTCACCTATATCCCAGTGACGATATCGACAGATTCTCCAAGGCCTTTCGTTTGATTCCCCTTGAGCTCTACCCACTGCCTGGGTGATTGCAGAAGCCCTATTCCATCACGTCATCTATCACTATGTTATCCCCTGAGGATGTAGTTTCCAATCGTGGGCCCCAATTAATCTAACAGGTCTGGAAGGGAGATGACTTTTCAAGCACCTCGGTGTGACTGTCAGTCTATCCTCTGGTTACCACCCCCAGACAAACGTCCAGAGTGAGGAGAAGATGCAGGACCCGGGTCGAGTATGCACAAAACCAACTCAGACAGGACACCACAGGCCTGACTCCATTCCAGTGCATCCCAAAGCCATTTTTAGGTTTGATCTATAAAGGGTCTATTTCTGCTTCTGCATATTCTAAAGCCAATTGGACAAATAATGCAGCTATAATTGTGTGGTTGTGTTGGTTTGGATGTCGTTGGTATGTGTGTGCATATGTGTGTGTGTGTATTCTTGAAATATTACAGAGACATAAACTATACTGTAAATTTTACAAAATAACTAATGGGGAAAATATGGTACAAACAAAATGTTACTGAAAGCTAATTTTCTTTTGATAAATTAAAATTTCTATCAGATTTAGAGTTGAACATGTTTCATAATATATGATATATTAAATTCTTTATAAACAATATATTAAATATATATAATAATATTTTTAATAAGAATTAAAGAATTTAAAAAAATTCATGAAGAATTTCTCATAAACTTTTTTTTTACTTCAGTAACAATTTGCAAAGTCTCTTCTTTAAAATGAAATCGCATTTAAGTTTATGCTCCCAAGCTAAAATATTTATGACTGTTTTTGGACTGGCCATTTTTGTACACTATGGATCTATGTGTAACTTATTTTAATTTATGAATAAGAATTAAAATGTTTTAGACCATATTCCTGCGGTGCGAATACACCAAAAATACACCATTAGTTCAGGTACTATGAAAAGGTTCCTGCATTGCAAAAGGCCCTATTGACACTCAGGGCCTCAATTATAAAATGTGCGTACAAACAGTTTTGATCGTAGAGTGTGCGTACTCTTAAATCCATGACAACACTTGTATTTGTAAAAACTGTCTTTGTTCTTGCAGCTTACTGCTCTAAATTATGATGATTGGGAATATATTACGTATTAGGAATCTTTTAAATGCAAAGAGCTAAAACCATTAATTTGCGTGCAAGTTCAAGATAATTTGCCATTCATAGATTTCACATCTAAAAGAGTGGCGTATGTGCGATTTCTGTTCGTACAGTCATTCCATGAATCGCATCGACGTCGCATATTGGAGAAACAATCATAAGATCAAACTTAGGATGGTTTCAGCACAACATTTTATAAATGAGGCCCTCTATGTCCTAACACCGAGCCATCCAGTATTGAGTCCAGCTCCAGCACACCAGCCTTGCCGTTTCTTGTTAGTCTGAAGAGCTGGATTAGGGCTTCAGCTAGGGCTGGGCGACAAATCGATAATGAGAATTATCGAGAAATAAAAATGTTCTCGATAAACAATATTGAGATTGCGATAAGTGTTTGCTGTACTGTTATGAGGCAAATGCGGAACGAAAGATTGCTAGTCTTTTGAAGCGTGCCACTCCAAAACGATTATCCGCTGTGATCTAAGGTCAAACAGCAGTTTGGCGCTAGCTACTAAATGAGATGGGACTGCGCCGTTAATTTCAATGTCTTGTGGGGAGCGAAGATTGTTTACGCATGCATTCCTTACTAGCTGATGAGTCTCACGAACACCAGATCCAGTGTGAAGCGCATGAGTTGAGCAAGGAAAAAAATACCTGTTTGCAGCCAGATGAAACAGCTCTGACAGGAGAAACACTGTTTGCGACCATAGCCAAAAGACTTTTTAATCTACAAATAGCCACAGTTTATCCTAGATTTACTATAGTAACAATAACTGTCAGAGTCATTGAGAAATGTGGGTATTCATGTCAAGTATATTTAAGTTTAACCTCTAGCGTTTATACTAAATGTGCTGAGGTGCTATATTTGTGTATTTGTATCTAAGACTAAATGTCTACTACGGAAGACCAGTAGTTTACAAAACTGAATAATTACATTTCACAATATAAAAATAAGATTGCTCAAATTTATACAGATATTACTGATTTTTATAATGAACATACATTTGCATCTGCATCTCAACTAAAGCTGCTATCAAATGTGTATTTCTAAAAGACGATTAAATGTTATATTATTGATATTATCAGGCAACACAAACTTGTTTGTGATATAACTCATATTACTCATTAGCACATGCAGAACTAAGAAATGATTATTTTTTACAATTACAATTCGTTAAGGATAAATCACTGGAAAAGTGTAAAGAATTTAATGTTCTGACTATAGTTTAAAACCACAATTAACTAACTGGTTTCTACATTTTACACAGTGCCTTAAACTTGAAAAAAAGCAAAAAACTGACATTTATTTAAAAATATCAAGATCATTTTTTTTTGGCCATATCGCCCAGCCCTAGCTGGAGCTGACTTCTGCAGAGCGCACGTTTGGACACATGATGGAGAGAGGAGCAGCAGTGTTTCAGGAGTGTTCGTGAAGTGTTCTGGAGCTGGTTCACCTCACCTCTCTCTTCCAGCGCAGTCTGCGGATGGAGGCGGCTGTGATGGTGCAGTGGGAGATCCGTCTGATGCTGGGAGTGACCTCCACCTGCAGGACCTTCCTCCCCTGAGATCCATCTGGAGCGTTGTCAGGCAGAGAGCTCTTCATGGCATTGCCCAGCTAAACAGAAGAGAGGCACAGAGAGGTGAAATGGCGTGACAAGAGACAGAGAGAGATAGCAAGACAGACAGGACTGAACTGTACCAGCAGCGGCTCTGAATACAGCTCCAACTGAGCTCTGTACAGGATGTCATCCAAAGCCTCTCTCCCAGCATCCCACTCACCATTATATCTGTGCAAACAAACCCAATCATAATCAATCAATAACTTTTATTTATGTAGCGCTTTTAACAATACAGATTGTATCAAAGCACGGAACAGTACCAAGTACCAACAAATAGGAGAACAGACACACAAACATACCAGCAGATCACTAAAGCAAACCAGCTTAACCTGTGAGATGTAAAAACGCTCATGCAAATACAGGCTTGAGTGAAGATCAATTACTACAGCTATATTGTTTCTAAAATACAAGCATCCTTACATGGCGTGATAGACAGCAGCCAGCATCTGTACCATAAACTGAGGTTCCAGCAGGACACGTATGCAGGGAGAGGACCAGGCCTTCAGCTGCTGACGAGGGAAGCCGCTCACACACAGCCTGGTTTGTGTTAAAGATCAAATTGGAGAACAGAGAGTCAGTAATGTATTAATTTTAGATTAAACACAATTTTTCAATTTTTCAAAAGGCATTACATTATTAAATTCGGAGATGTCATTGTCTAGCTCAGTTTAGTTTAAATATCTTTGCAATCAAATCGACGATAATTGCTGGAAATGAAGTGTCCTCAACTGAGCAAGCCAGAGGAGCCAGCAGCAAGGAAACAAAACTCCATCTGTGACAGAATGGAGAAAAAAACCTTGGGAGAAACCAGGCTCAATCGGGGTCAGTTCTCCTCTGACCGGACTAAACCCGCAGTCAGATTGTGCAGGAGATTCATAACGTAAATGATTCAGTCTCTTACTGAAAGATGAATTAGAAAGCCCATGAAAGATGTATGTTATTTACATCATTACATTTTTGGACAATGGGGGGCACTGTTATTTTATGTGTACAGTACATTCTGCATCAGATACATGAAATGGTTGCACCACTGGAGCTTCTGGCATTTTTGGCCGTTTGTAAATTTCAGCCAATGGGCAACAAGAAAAGCGATGTAAGACTTCACTGCTTTTCAAACCATAATGAGAGAAGAAAAGAATGGGAAGATGTCTGTGGATGAATTAAACTCAAAAATTAAACTTGGTCTCAAACTCAATTCCTGGAGGCCCACAGCTTTGATCCTAATCAAACATACCTGATCCAGATAACCAAGGTCTTCAGGATCACTAGAAACTTCCAAGCAGCTAAATTGTACAGAGCTGTGGCCCTCCACGAATTGAGTTTGAGACCAATACCCTAAAAACCAGGGGCTCATTTATAAAATGTCTGTACACTCAGCGTACGCTTGAATCCATGTCAGCGCTCATAATTAGAAAAATCTTATAACAAAAAGTGCTTAGCATCACATCAGGGTTTGAACAGACATACGCACTTTTTATTGTCAGAGTATTGCAGGTGTTTGGAAATATAAGCAGTTTTATGTGTTAATAATATTAAATAGTTATTTACAATAGTTATTTACAAGCAGAGAAACCATTCATTTGCAAGCAAGTTCAAGATCATTTGAAATTCATAGATGTCTGAAGGAGGTGTAAAGGAAATTTCTATTTCTACGTTCATTCTATAAATCGCACACACAAACGCATATTCGAGAAATAATCATAAGATCACAAAATGTAAACATATTTCATATTTACTTAATATTTCAGTACGGTGCATCCGTTTCAATTCTCCCTCATGCTCGTTCACTCAGTTTTCAGAAGCTTGTGGTGGTAAGTGAATCTTTCATCACTTACGGTGAGTAAATGGCTTCTCCTTCCATCATCACTTTCACTGCTTGCCACATGTATAGTTTATCTCTCTCTGTCAGCGACCAGGGATTCATGTGTGATAAATGCAGGAAATAGCTGGACTGACAGAAGGTTTTAGAATCAGAAACACGCATCAAAACTTTAATTGAGGACAGTAAGAATTTGAGGGCTGAAGATACTGCTTTGGATGGGACTAGTTCAGTGAATCATGTACATTGTTCAGTTCTGGCTTTACAGCCTGTGCAGCAGGGCAGCTGGGTGACCGTGAGGCGGGCTAGTCATGGGTCAAAACACAGCTCTTCCGTTCTGATCAGAACATCAAACAGGTTCTACCCACTCAGTGAAACAAATTTAAAAGTGCTGGCTAATGCTAAACGTAAATTCCATAAAATTGTTATTCACATCGGCGCAAATAATGTTCAACTTCGCCAGTCGGAGATCACTAAAAATAATATTAAAGAGGTGTCTGCTTCCCAAACTCTGTTCGGGAAGCAGACACACTCTGTCAACTTTTTAAACTAGCCTACACATAACACACCAACACACTTTTATTATTCAAATCCGTTAAAGGATTTTTTGCTAGCATTAATTAGATCTGCTGTAACCGGGAACACTACTCCTAAAACACAATGTACTTGTGACATCGTAAAAAGAATGGCATCTACGCTAATATTAGTCTTGTTTCTTTCTTATTCTGTTTCTCAGTTTGGATCAGAACCCAGAGATTATGTTCATCAGAGACCAGAATACCTAGATTAGCACTGTGGACAAATCACCAGATCCTGATACAAACACACACACACACTAAGTCATTTACACTATCTGACACAGCTGCGTTTAAAATTGAACTGGAAGTTAAGTGCTGGGCGTCCGGTCAGAGGAGAACTGACCCCAACTGAGTCTGGTTTCTCCCAAGGTTTTTTTTTCTCCATTCTGCATGGATGGGGTTTTGGTTCCTCTGGCTTGCTTTGTTGGGGACACTTAATTTCTAGCGATTATCGTTGAATTGATTACAGAGACCGTCTCTGCATTTAATAACAAATTGTTCAATCTCATCATTATACATCCCTGTCAGTGTATTCTTCTGCTTTATACTGTTCAGTGCTTTGATGCAACCTGTGTTGTTAAAAGCGCTATATAAATAAAAATGACTGATTGATTGACTTTTCATATTGTTCTTTTGTGCATGTGGGTCAGTTAAGAAACATGTTCTGGAAGTCTGATATCAGACATATTTAAAATAACGATGTGAACCCAAGCAAATGCAGACTTGAGAACTAAGGCTTGGCAGAGTGAATGCAGCCTAAGCGGTTTTAAATCGAGCTGGAGAAGTAGACTTGTGTTTAGAGTTGAGTGAAATCTCACTGTGAGCTCATCCTGCAGACGGCCCGGTGTGATGAGCGGGGCATATAGACCACCAGAGAATTATAGCACAGCATCAGGAAACACAACACCTCAAACCTGTAGACACACACAAGCACAGACGTCACCCATCACACTCATTTAACTGAGAGAAAGACAGTTCTCAAGACAATGACCTGTTCTGGGCAGTGAATGTCTCTCTGCGGGTGCAGGCCGCTGTAGATCACTCTAATCAGGTCATGCTGACAGAGAGCACCCTCGGTCAAAGCCATGGAGCCCAGACTGGACGGCTGAACACAAACACACACACAGCGACACTAAACATAGGTTAGGGACACAACACAGATGTTTCTGGAGCATCTCCCAACACACTGCTCATTAGTGGAGAGGATGTCCAGCACTAGCATGCTTGATATGCTAAACTCGGCTGAACTAGGTTAAGTCAAATTCATTCTTTGCCACTAGGCGTCACTTCTGGAGCAATAAAAGCTCAAGCACTGCTTTTAATAAAATCGACCAATAACTGGAGGGCTTTGGAAAAATGAATCACTGAACGAATTGTTTTGGGAATAAGGTTAAAATAAATGCAGCTAGCTCTGGTGTGTGGAGTGCTTGAAGTCATAACGGGGAGAGTTTACGACACATTAATTACTGCACTTCTCACTCAGTCATGCTCTGGTTTCATCAACCAATTATAAAAGGCAAGAACGGAGAAAAGGAAGACTGAAAAATCTACAACAAAAGAAAACAAAAGAATTACAGAACAAGGCAGCAAAATCATTTATAATTTCAGCGCTAAAATATAGCATTAGCACTTCAGAGAACGTCTGCTGAAAAGGACTATTCATTTTAATTTGTAAGGCTGCACTACAAACAGTTTGCTTGTATTTGTCAGGAGAACGATGTCACACTTGACGGTGTATTTGTAACAGCAGGGTTTCTGTGACAGGAGTTCATTCCTATGTTCTGTTCATCCAGATGATGTTCTGCTCTTTTCTCCCTGGTTCATCAACAGATCTCTAGTAATTCAGCAGAATGCAGTAATAACCTCTCTTTCTCTCAAAATGCTCACGTCTCTTTCCAGACTGTTTGGCATGGGCACTTTAAAACTCATTAAAATCTGCAGTCCTGATAGGAAGTGTTTACCGGAATATATCTGAAGATGGAAAATCCTGTCGAACTGAGAAAGTGCAATTTGATATTTCCATTATTGTTCCAGATCACAATGCTTAATTCATGCAACACACAATATACACGACATGCATTAGGAAAGGAGTAACTGACCACAGGCTGTTGAATGAGAAATAATGTAAGGACCACAGCACTTCTCACTGGTGACTGCATTACTAGCCATTACTGAACAAGCATTTAGTCAGGCAGTTATGTGTTTTCTCAGGAGTATAACGTCACCTCATTGTACTGTTGGTTTCAGCAAATGCTTATTATTGCATTCATAGATGAAACAAGTTTATTAGCAATGGTCACTAACTGGAGACCCATCTGAGCATCATTCCTGCTGTTTGTGGCTTTACTAACACGATTTATCTTTGTTATTACTGTGGAAAATTTCCGTAAAAGGGTTTTGATTTCATACAATGGTCTATGGCTGGTCTTCTCCTGGACTGATCTGTGGTATCTGGACTCTTGTGCTTGTGTTGAGGTGAGTAAAGAATCTGATTTCAAATCACTCAGCATCCATTGACCTTACACTCCTGACCATCACCCTTCTTTAAGAACAGCATGATAATGGCTTTATTTTATGAAGAATGCCAGATCTGTGGAGTGGATTCAGTAGGATGTGTCCTTCAGTCATGAGCACTTCTGTCTTACTTCTGTTTGTCAGCAATCATTCATTTCCTCAATAATTGGTTTGCCATCCATAATGTATTACAAATACTTAAGAACGTCAGTGAGGAAGCCTTAGCATTATCTGATGTTCTGTTGTTTTCCATTTTACATTGAGCTTCACAAAAAAAGCTTTTTCTGATGTGATGTTTTCTGTGTTAAGTGTCGGTAAGTAATCCATAAAGCTTCATAAATATTAAGAAATACTGTATAGACAATCATAAATGCATAATAGTAATTAAATTAATGTTAAGAAACCTGTAAAAGTTAACATTAAGTGATACTGTATACATAGCTTGCAGTAATTCATGTGACCAAATGCCATTAGATTTCTTAGATTCCTTGGGCCAATCAGAGTCAAACGATAGCAGATATGCCTATGTCTGGCCAGTTTATTCAAAGAAACAAGCTGAACTGACTGTCAGTGAAAGTTAAACTGATGTTATCTTTTGTATTTTAGCTCAGGATTAATATGTAGGAGGTCTGCCAGTGTTTCATGTGCTGTCTTTTGCAGGCTCAAATGAAATAAGTTCCCAGTACTCACAAATGCTGCTTAGTAAAATGTACATGATGTAAGACAACCAGCTGCCTCGAATGAAACTTGTGCTTTACAGTGTGTCGGCCATTTGCAATTTTGCAATAAAATGTACGTGTATGTATGTGATACAGTGGTGTGAAGAGAGGATAATCCTTCAGTTCGGAGATTTACAGGAGGTGCATATGTGAGCTCTTTCTTTACCTCATGATATATGGATGGTTTGGACAGTGACGGGATCATAAACGATAACAGCTTGCTGTTCCCATCTTTATCCACGATTTCCTGCAAAAAAACAATAACGGATGTGACACAATCAGACTGTCTTGAGTATTTTCAAAGACTTCTTGTGCAGCATTGGCAGCATTATGGAAAACCATTTGGCTTTTATTCCTTCTCAGGATTTGACTTCTTGATATCAACAATTAAATTTTCACTAGTTAAAATGCTATTTGTTAATATCAACAATTTAATTACTGATATCAAGAATTCAATTATTGTTCATATCTGTAATTGTATTTTTTTAAATGTCTTTATAGGCTGCCATTCAAAATAATATCAGTAACCATGTGGTTACTAGTACCACTTATTCTTGAACTAATTTCTTGATATCAACAAGTACATGCTTGATAATAATTAAATTTAATGGCAGCCATTTAACTAGTGAAAATACAAATTACAGATATCAACAATTAGCATAATAACTAGTGAAAACTGAATTATTGATATCAAGAATTACTAGTGAAAATTTAATTGCTGAAAGTCATATCCTGAGAAGGAATAAAAGTCAAAGTGGTTTTCATATTAACATCACATTTGATCAAGACATGAAAGAGACTTGAAGAGAAAGATTTAAATGACATATTACATAAATTACTATAACAGTAAGACAGCTGCCATCTCTAGACTGAGATGATGAATACTGGGTGGAGGAAGAGACAGAAAGTAATGTATGAGGAAGGCTAGTTGTGTCCTGGCTGCTCTGCCCACTGTAGATGAGATAGAAAAGGAAGGATCTCAAGGAAGTTGTTCTCCATCACCAACTGCACCACTCACCATCTCCATTAAGCCGTTCATGTTCATTGATAGACTCATTCAAGACTGCAGCTCAAAAGAGTAGTACTAGAGGTTTTTATACACACCAGGTTGTAAATGCCCAGCAGAAGAGCCTCGATGCATGCCGCTGCTGTGTCCGTCTCTGCGCAGATAAACCCAGAGCAGCTCGGGCAGGAACTGCAGCGTGAAGCGGCGCAGACAGTCCTCTGAGCTCCGGTACAGCTCGAACAGCTGATGGCACACCGGCTCCAGCAGCTGTGAACAGAGCACAGATGAGGACAGGCTTTACTGGGGCTCGTCTCTTGAGCCAGCAGTCATCTCACCTCGCTGTCAGGGTCCTGGATGATGCTGTAGAGGGCCGGCACCAGTGTGGTCTTCTGATGGAGGACTCCAGCGTAACCAGACAGCTGCGTTTCAGACAGTGCCTGTGAGAGCATCATTAATAACAAACATCATATTAGGCTCAAGGTTCTGTGCTCTTAAATAAAGAAAGAAGTGCGTGAAGCACACCAGTGTTGAGAGGAAGCTAGCTACAAGTCACTACAACGACTACATTTAGGAAACCCTCCTGCTGCTAGTATGAATGAATCACACATTACAGCGCGGTTTTCCCATTACAGAGATTAAGCCTAGTTCTAGACTGTAAATATGAACAAAGAAGCTGGTGAAAATAAATCTGCACTGTTAATCTCAGAGTCTACTGCATATTGAAGGGTTAGTTGACACCAAAATGAAAATTCTGTCAATTATTACTCAACCTTGTGTCGTTCTGAACCTGTAAGAACATTCATCTTCAGAACACAAATTAAGATATTTCTGATAAAAATCAAAGAGCTCTCTGACCCTTCCTTATAAAATAATTAATAAATATTGTACATATTGTACAATTGTAAATATTGTACATATTTCTCTTTATATCTGTCTTGTCTTGTTATCGTGTTGCAAACATACCTGGCAATAAAGTTATTCTGATTCTGATTCTGAAAATGAAATGTTCCCAGCTCCAGAAAGGTATCTTTACAATTGTAATATGTAAAGCTATGAGAAATACTTTATTATGCTTAGCGATAATAAAAAAAAATTGTTTAACTCCTCAATCAATCAATCACTTTTATTTATATTTATGTTTTAACAGCACAGGTTGTATCAAAGCACTGAACAGTATCAAATAGGAGAATACAATGATAGGGATGTATAATGACAACATTGAACAATTTTTTATTACATGCATGGTCTCTGTAATCAAATCAATAATAATCGCTAGAAATTAAATGTCCCCAACAAAGCAATCCAGAGGCGATAGTGTCAAGGAACCAAAACCCCATCCGTACAGAATGGAAAAAAAAAACCTTGGGAGAAACCAGACTCAGTTGGGGTCAGTTCTCCTCTGACCGGATGCCCAGCATTTAGCTTCCAGTTCAATTTTAAACACAGCTGTGTCAGATAGCGTAAATGATTTATTGTGTGTGTGTGTGTGTGTCTGATCTGGATACAAAGACTAATATTAGCATAACTAATATGCTTTTTTACGATGTCACCAGTACATCGGTTCCAGCTAATCCAATTAATGCAGCCTTCCAGCAATCCTTTAATGGATTTCAATAATAGAAGCATATTAGTGTGTTATGAGTAAGCCAATTTAAAAAGATGTGTCTTTAATCTAGATTTAAACTAGATTTAAAGTGTGTCTGCCTCTGGAACAGAGTTAGGGAGATTGTTCCAGAGTTTAGGTGCTAGATAGGAAAAGGATCTGCCACCCACAGTCGATTTTAATATTCTAGGTATTATCAAACAGCCAGAGTTTTGAGAACGCAGCGGACGTGCAGGACTATAATGTGATAAGAGCTCGCTCAAATAACACCAAGCCAGCAGAGGGAGCCCTCCCCCGAGTACTAGCTGCGCTCAACCCTCCAGCTTCCTCTGCACCTACATCCTGTTTGTGGGCTTTATAGGCCCTCCAAAAGTTAGAAGCGAAGTATTGCCAGTTTGCTTGCCTTATCGAGCGTTCTTTCTATTGGTTCTGACTGTTACTCTTGTGTATGATTTTTGCCTATTTACCTGTTCCTCGACTCCTGGACTTCCTTGTTTGCCTGATCGGACTGTTATTGCTGACTGTCTTCTGATATCTGTCTTTTGTCATGTACCTAATAAATGGCCGCACATGGATTTAGACACAGCCTCCTCGTCTATGTTACAGGAGCTAAACTATTCAGGGCTTTATAATTATCTAACAAGATTTTAAAATCTATCCAATGTTTGACAGGGAGTTGATATAGTTGTGAGTTGTATACTTGGTATGTAATTTACTAAGTCTTTGGGATCAAGATGTGGTTTCTTAATAAGAGGCTTAACTACAGCCAGTTTGAAGGTTTTGGGAACATATCCTAATGACAATGATGAATTATTAATGGTCAAAATAGGATCTATGACATCTGGAAGCAAATCTTTTAATAGTTTAGATGGAACAGGGTCTAACATACATGTTGCTGGTTTAGATGATTTAACAAGTTTGTACAATTCTTCCTCTCCTTTAATAGAGAAAGAGTGTAATTTTTCCTCAGGGGATCTATAGCTCACTAACTGATGTGAAACTGTAGTTGATGGCTGCATAGTTACAATTTTATCTCTGATAGTATCAATCTTAGAAGTAAAGAAATTCATGAAGTCATTACTGCTATACTCTTGGGGAATGTTAGCACCTGTTGACGTTTTATTTTTCATTAATTTAGTCACTGTATTGAATAAATACCGGGGGTTGTGTTCGTTTTCTTCTAAAAGAGATGAAAAATAATCAGATCTAGCAGTTTTTAATTCTTTTCTGTATGACGGGATACTCTCCCGCCAAGCTATATGGAATACTTTTTGTTTTTCTTCACCTGCGCTACATCTTTTGGGTTGGCTTCTTGAAATACTTGTAATAAGATTAGACATATGGATAATGATAATTATCTGAAATATCATCACTTTGCTACAAAATTTCAACACCATTAACATCAATTCCATGTGACAGTACTAAACCTAGATTATGATTTCCACAATGAGTAGGTCCTGACACGTTTTGTATAACCCTATAGAGTTCAGAATGTCTAAGAAATCTAATGTGTCTTTTTCATTATCAACATGGATATTAAAATCGCCAACAATTAAGACTTTATCTACAGCCAGTACTAAGTCAGTTAGAAAATCAGCAAATTCTTTAATGAAATGTGTGCTGTGCCCTGGTGGCCTGTATACAGTAACCAGTACAAACATGACAGAAGATTTATCACTAGCACATGATTCTGTAGATAATGTTATATGCAGCACCAAAACTTCAAAGGAGGTATACTTAATGCCTGCCCTCTGAGAAGTACTAAGAATATTGTTATAAACTGTTGCGACACCTCCCCCTTTACCTTTTAAACGTGATTCATTTAAAGTAATGAATTCATCTGGTTTTAGCCAGGTTTCTGTCAAACAGAGCAAATCTAGGTTCTGATCTTTGATCAAATCATATATATAAAGTGCTTTTGCAGAAAGAGATCTGATATTCAGTAAGCCAAATTTTATCATTTGCTTCTCTGTATAATAAATAGTAGTTATACAATAATAATAGTTTTTATTTGTTGAACATTAATTAAATTATTGATTTAATTTGGTTTGGACATTCTCTGCTTATTCTAATTTGGGGAACAGACACAGTCTCTATAGTGTGATATCTAGGTGAAAGAGTCTCTATGTGCTGAGAATGAACTGTGAGGCAGCTAGCAGACGGTGGGTTTAGCCAGTCTGTCAGCTTCCTGACCTGGGCACTAGTTGGTCAAGTTAGAGCTCTAAGACTTTATGCCATATTTCTAGATAGAAGAGCGGAGGGAGGGATGAAGACCATCTCTTTTCAACAGGTCAGGACAGGTCTGACATCGTACTTCCAAATTCACACACCCGTTCAATGTTATTTTTAGTGATCTCCGACTGGTAAAGTAGAACATCATTAGCGTCATTAACGTTTAGCATTAGCCAGCATTGGACTATGGTGGCTGGTGTCTCTATCTTCACGTGCCGTACAATAGAATCACCAATTACTAGAGCACTTTCATCAGGTTTCTCAGTGGATGCTTCACTGAGTGGTAGAACCTGTTTGATGTTCTGATCGAACGGTGAAATTCCAGTGTTTTACAGAACAGTGTTTTGACACGCGACTAGTGCGCCTCACAGTCATGTGACTTGCAAGTGACGATGCAAGGAGAAGCCATTTACTCACCGTGAGTGATGGAAGATTTACTTACCACAGTTGTTTGATGAGCTTGTAAAACAGAGCAAACGAGCGCGAGGAGAAATGAAACGGGTAGAAAAAATAGTAGGTGCGTGAACATGGGTGGGAACAAAAGTGATGCGCTGACCGGCTAACAAATGCTAACACACTGCACGTTTTAAATTAAAAGCAAACAATCAACAGTCAAATTTGTTAGATTAGTTTGATAGATAGCATCAGGAAAATATGAGAGAATTATATAGAGAATCTCTATATATTATATAGAGAATTAGCATCTATCATTTGTAATTCTGTCTTGTTTGGAATAATTATATTTATATTTCCTGCAGAAATGGATAGTTTCCATGGTTCTGATTTAAATGTGCTTTTATCAGTTTTGGAAGCAGTGTGTTAGTTTCTCAAAAATGTGCTGAAAATGTCTAGTGTTTTTCAGCTTGTAGAGTATGAACGACAAAAGTGTTTGTGGGTTTTGAAAAATGTGGTCACTGCATGCATTTTGTCTGAAAGCAATGAGAAATAATTCACAGACTTCTGTATTACTGAGTGTGTGAACAGATCTGACCGATCTGAATCAAATGTGGCTTCAGTATTAACAACTTTAGTTATTATTATTATTAACATTTGTAATAACATTATTTATTCAACGATTCTTCTCCCCGTCATCTGCCATTTTGTAGAGTACCCCAGAACATAATCAATGTAATCAGCGACTTTTAAACGTAAACAATGCACAATCCGAACTATATTTCTGGACCTGGATCACTTCAGTTGTGAGCTACGGAACAGCTTCAGAACACAAAACTATTCAGTGCTTTATAATGTTTTTTTGCCTTTTGTGAGGCTCAGCAATACAGAATAGTATGTGCATTACTCACAGTATCAGATTTGGATTGGTCTCGTCTGATCAATTCCCGATTCGGACCTGATACTGATCCTGAGTATCGGATCGATGCACCTCTAATAATTACTGACAGAATTTAGATTATTGGGTGAACTCTCCCTTAGGAAACTGAAGCAGAGGCTGCTTGACTCACCTTGAATTCAGAGAGCCAGTCTTCCACTATGCCTCTATCTGTCGCCATCACCACTATCTGACACACACACACACACACACACACACACACACACACACACAGGAATCCTGCACATTAGTCACGGCTTTATTAAGAATGTGTGTATTGTTAAAATCAACTCATCGTGGGACTAGACCAATATAGTATGCTTTACAGTCATGTACACCAGAGAGCTATCAACCTGAAAAGTGTGTGTGTGTGTGTGTGTGTCTCTGTGCGTGTGTGTGTTACCTCAGTTCATGAGCAGAGCAGCAGCGTGAGCTCAGATGTGGACTGGTCACTCATCGGTCATTCTATAACAGCTCTCCTGTTCACTTTCACAACATTCTGTCAATCGACATGTAAACAACAAGCAAAAGATTCAAATTCATTTTCTTCATCAGAAGAATTCATGAATCTGAAAGAGAACTATAATTAGCTTGTTTGTTAGCGTCAAAGATTATTCTATGCATGGATAAGCACTGAAACTGCTTTTGGTCGTTCAGTCAGTGCTTTTGATGCATTCACACTGTCATTTTGAGAAGACAAGCATGATGTTGTGTTGACTCAGTTTGTACCTCCCAGAGAAGTCCTGGCTTACAGATTGTAATTCCCAGATCTACAAAGATCTACATAATCACCGTAATTTTAATATACCGATACTCCTGCATGAGAAAGCAGCTCTTTAAGAGCATGCACTACGCTAGGGATGCTAGTACTCAGGTCATCAAGCCGACGATGGAGCGAACCAGAACAACATCCGCAGAAACCGTGGACCAGCGTTCCTCAACTGATTCCTCAACTTTTTTATTTTACACACTGTATGTACCATATTTTCTATTTTTACAGCCTGTATATTTTTTATCCTTCATTTAAAATACATTCACGAAAACAACTGTTTAGATATTCGGAGTGGAATAAAAAGTTATTTCTTACATAACGTAGAAGAATCCGCCTCATGTCCAGGATCTTCTCTCCTGATATATTTGCAGTCAAATCTTTTTCTAAGTGCAGTTTCTCATTCTTCTGTCCTGACGTTTTATCCATTAAATGTTCCTACCAGGGCTTACCGCACACGAGAAGCTCAATATCGCATCTTTCAAATATGAGCCTGTGATTGGCTTTATTATTGAATGGTTGAAAATTGTAATGTACACAAGAGCTGAAAAATGATCCACGGTTTGCGAAAGGCTCTTGTTCAGCATGCAGTGCCAACTACGTGAAAACTAGCTGTTGCTAAAGCCTACAAACCATTCGATTATCGACTATTTGCATGAACCTCTGTTGTTTAAATGCTGTTAAAACGGCAGAGCACGCGTTGTTCCCTTGGTTATCAGCTGAGAAGCAGACTGCCGAGGCTTGTTTCACATCTCCATGATCACGTGACACCTGAAAAGGTGACGGACTTCATTGTAACGAGAAGTGAAATGCTCGTTTCCTGCCTGCTTCAAGGTGACACGATGGACAGTGACTCTCAGAATGAAGTATTGCTTTGGTGTTAAAGCCAGAATCAACTAGACGTCAATCATCACTAGAGTACCCTCGTGTTTTGACCACTAGATGTCACGAGGCTGTGAAGCAGGAAAAAGCCTCAAACGCTCAAAACACAAGGCTTCATCTCTAGTCATCAGTCAAAAAGAGAGCAGACGATGCCATTTTGCATCTTAAGGGTTCCGAAAATCATGTGAAAATTACATTTAATGATTTTCGTCAGTCCTCCAGTTGAAAAGACCAGTTTGTAGATCGTTCCCTAGATGATGGACCGATGTTGTGGTAGCTGGATTTCTTATGTAATAGGATTCATAAGTTCATTGCCTGATAAACAACTGACGATTGTTGGTTCTAAACAAGGCTGTGTCCTTCCACATATACTGCTGATTTAGTATAGTGTTTGTACAAGGCTTTAAGTGCAGTGCTGCAGACTCTAAAGCTCCTGTCTGAGTGTGGGCAGGGTCTGATGAGGAGAGAGGGGCAGGTTGTAGATATTTCTGCACTTTTTTTTTCCGTTTACATATTTTAAGCAGTTTTAGGAGCAGATGAAGCTATGAAGCTTATCCTACTGTTCCTACAGCGGTGTGAGATTGATTGATTGAAAGCGGAGGAATGAAGTGCAGTCAGATTTATGTTATGAATGAATGATGCACTTAATCTAATAACAGCCTAGGGATTACAGTGAGGCTACATTCACACATTTGAGTTTTTCCTTTTTAGTTTTTTTATGTAATGTATTAAAATACAAACACACACACACACACACACACACACACACACACACACACACACACACACACACACACACACTCTTTGGCCTTTACTTTCTGCCGTTTTAAATATTCAAAATAAAAACAAATTAATTCTGCATAATTTTTAAGTTTGTTTCCTCATGGGGACCTAAAAAGATGGCCCTATAACGTGATAAATATCAGGTACATACAGAGAGAGAGAGAGAGAGAGAGAGAGAGAGAGGATCCATATTTAGGAAACGTCGAAACATTATGGACTCTGACGTCACGTCACGTCACGGCATCTCAGGGAGCGCGCACAGACACAGATAAATATATGTATGTCATCGTGCAGTTATTATTCGTATGAAGCCTCGCATCATTTAGAAGAATAAAGCGGCACGCAGCGTGTGTATGTGGAGCGCAGTGCCCTAGGCAGCACAGGATGAACTCACCTAGTTAGGGTGCACAGACGATCAGCTGTCAACTCCTGCCGAGAGCCCAGCGCAGATGGTGACGCAGCCGGAAGTGCAACATCCTCACATAATAAAAGCATGGCGCAGCGTTTAACCTCCGGGAAAGATGTGGCATGAAATGTACATTTTAGCCTCAACTATGCTCTAATTGTTTGCAATGGATTGTGAACAATTCATCTGTGTATAATTAATTTTTTGCTTCTTTTTTTAAGTTGTATCATGTTCTGGTGAATCTTCTCTCTGCTGAAATGCTTAATCTAATATATGCCCACGCATTGGCTCAACTCTGCCACGCCCACATCCCAACATCCAATCAGCAGCCGAAACAGAACCAGAATCTTAATGATGTCCCGTTTGGTTTGTAAACAATGTAGATAAGTAAATAATAAGTTCCTACACTCCTTAGTCTTGTATCAAATGTTCTACTTAAAATTCGTCATTATTTGTTCCTGTCAACAGTAGAGGATCCGTTTGATAATACCTGGTAAGGCTTTAACTAAATTAAACAGCTTTCTAATTGTAATTGTACTAATTCAGTTACACTGAGTACACTGTAAAAATGTGTGAAAACAATTCACTGTAATAGTTCACAGTAAATAACAGTATTATCACTTTACAGGCTTGTACTGTGATATTCACAATATAATGCTGTGTTCGGGGATTTTACTGTGAAAATAATGTAGGCGAAGTCGTTATAGGAAACTACTGTTTCCCGCCTCCTTGTGCTGAATCATCTAACTGAGCTCTAAGTGTTGAAATGTCAAATTAAATGCCCTTTTTATATGATAGTGCAGGGTTCCTCAGATCTTACCCTGGAGGTCCAATGCACTGCAGAGTTTAGCTCCAACCCTGATTAAACTCCCCTACCTGTGATTTTCTAATGATCCTGAAGACACTGATTAGCACGCTCAGATGTATTTGATTAGGGTTAAAGCTAAACTCTGCAGGAAAGTGGATCTCGAGGTCAAGATTTGAGGATCACTGTGACAGTGTATGTCATTTAAAAGTATAAACCATGTAGATTTAGTTGTAGGTTTGGTTGTCACGTTGTTAGCGATTAGCTTACTCGTGTAAGCTTGTGTAGGTCTCAGCGCACCAGTTTTTTAAACCATTAAAAACCGTTGGTTGTAATAATTGTTTTGTATTATGTTATAGCTAACTGTGAGGCATTAGCTGTTTTTCTAGCCTCATTTTAAAAAAAAGGGTTAAATTGATCACCCTTTCCAGCTGATTTAGTTCACAAACAACTGACAGTTTTGACCTGAACATGATTTTCTGTTGCAAGAATTAATCCTGTAAGACGTCTGCCAGACGTTTGTAGACAGCAGATGCTTTCCAGATCAAGAGATCTTTAACAGACAGAAACCTTGTCAACTCCATTTGGGCTTGATTTTCATTTAATGCCAAATGCAACAGTCTACCAACGACACAAAGTTGTTTAATTACAACTTAATTAGATGTTTATTTTCATTATTCATTGCATTAGAAGAAAGTGCAATTAAAGACTTGGTGGCTAATGAAGTATTCTACTAGTTAAAATATAATTTAAGATATCAATAATTCTATTTTCTATTATTTGCAAGGGCAATTTCAGATATGAACAATTTAAGACTGGATATCAAGAATGTAAAAGTCATATCTTGAGAAGCAATAAAAGTGAAAACGGCAGAGTACAGGCTGGAATGATGAGCGACATGCTCAATCATCTCATCAGTGAAGAACATTCTGAAGTACTGGAAAGGGGGTTAACATGCTCTCAATGTCTTCATGCTCCAGATTCTTCTTGTGCCATTGTGTGGGCCTTCAACCAAGAATGTATTTTCCTTTTCTTCTTTTCTTACGTGATACTTTTGTTTGGATCTTCAACCAGGGACTCAAAAACGATAATCAGGATCCTCTGTTGCCAGGGTCATCAAACTTGATCCTGGTGGGAAGGTGTTCTGCAGAGTTTAACTCCTACTTGCCTGGAAGTTTAAGCATACCTAGTAAATCTAGTAATTACCTTCTGATTCTCAGCTTGTACAGATTTGTGAATATTCATATTGAATTTTCAGAGACACTCTCAGAGTCCAAAGTAATGATTTTTAAGCACATACTGATGAAAACAAACGACGATCACACTGATTTCTGCAGCTCTTCTGTTATTTTCACAGCTTATGTTGCTGTTGAGCCGAATGTGGTGTGTTTGCTCTCCTTGTGTGAAGGTAAATTAAACTTGTCCTACAGGTGCCATCTTGTGGCAAGAATATGTAATGAAGTGTATTTTTGTAATTGCTGGACCTAACTCTACATAACATGCAGGATTTGATCTCATCTTTTTCTCTTTGTTTGTGTTCTGCACATTTTTGGTTGTGTTCCAGCAATTCTCAGTGATTCCTGAGGAGAAATATCTTCTTCACCACCTTGACTTGTTCTACTGCCTGTGGTTGAGATTTGTGTTCTGCTCGGTTTCACAATTTGTGTGTGTGCGTCTTTGTGAGGGTCATTTTAAGTATTAGATCATCGGAGTGAGGACAATTTTGGCAGGTCATCATTTTCTGAAAGCTCTTTAAATGCCTGTTTGAGAGTCAAGAATTGATATTTAATATTTAATATTTTAAACCAGAAGGGCTGCTAAAAATGCAAATTCATTCGGAGTTTGAAATAAGCAGAGCTTGTACGATATTTATAACCTTATTTATTTTGACAGTTTATACACAATAAAAACTAAAGAGAGTGTAGTTTAGTTTTGAGCTCATATAGGTAGTGAAAAATCGTCAAGCAGACATATGCAACTTTTGCACAGTTTGGAAGCTGTTGAAATAAAAATCAAGTCAAGTAAATAATTTGTAGAGATCTACCCAAAGCAGCAGTCATGATGAACCATCTAATTACCAAACTAATCAGAATTTGCAAATGGAAAAATCAAGTAAGCCTGATTTGTGTTCACACTGCACGTTTTTAGTGAACCCTCAGCCGAAAGCGAATCGAACTCAGACCACCTCCTGAGATGGTCTTGACTTGGTTCACTTCTGAGGCGTCCGAGATCATTTGAAGTGTTCACACATGAGGTAAAAATCATGTAAACCGTGCTCAAACCCATGAAAAGGATCAAGTTTAAAAAACACACTTAGTGCCCATTTATGTCAAAACTAGGCGAAACTGTCATTTACATACAGCTGGTACAACCAGTCCCAGATTATAATTGGGTAAAGAGTAGGTTTAGGGTAAGGAGATTGCATTATGTCAGTGTATGTCGTCACAAGGATAGCTATACAGAGTTTTGTGTGTGTGAGTGTGAACTCAGACTGAGTGTGGCACATGTTGTAAATGTCATCCCAGCTAACAGGGAATGTTGGGAAGGAACGTCCAATCTGATCAGAGGTTGCCGTGCGAGTTGGTGACTTTCAGTTCCGGCTGAGCGAACGGCACGGGGTAGCCTACCACTTAGGTCTCAGCAGAGATGGACTGCATTTAACTTTGCTTTGATATATATGTTCAAGTTGTGTGTTAATGACCACGCGTGAGTTTAGTTATGATTAACCCTCTCCAAATGTGCCATTGAGTGCATAACTAGTAAGATATTTCCTAATTGTTTGTAAAGAGAAATGACGATGCCGAACCCAGCGTTTTGCCCAAGCCGTTTATCCCACCTATATTCACTATACTTGGATTCGCCTGACTCGCTGGAAGCAAGGAGCCTACATCCAGAGCCTTGGTATCTCATCAAAGGTCAGTGGAGTGAGAGAGAGGAGAATTCTTCACATTCTTTAATATTTTTTTTTCAGTCATTTTTATTTATATAGCACTTTTAATAACACAGGTTGTCTCAAAGCACTGAACAGTATAAAGTAGAAGAATACAATGATAGGGATGTTATAATGATGAGATTGAACAATTTGTTATTAAATGCAGAGATGGTCTCTGTAATCAATTTTACGGTAATTGCTAGAAGTTAAATGTACCCAACAAAGCAAGCCAGAATGGAAAAAAAAACCTTGGGAAAAACCAGACTCAGTTGGGGCCAGTTTTCCTCTGACCGGACGCCCAACACTTAACTTCCAGTTTAATTTTAAACACAGCTGTGTCAGATAGTGTAAATGACTTTTTTTTTTTTTTTTTGTGTGTGTGTGCATCAGGATCTGGTGATCTGTCCACGGGGGTCATCTAGGTGTTCTGGTGTCTGAACATAATCTCTGTGTGCTGATCCACCATCTAGTCTGGATACAAACTGAGAAACAGAATAAGAAAGAAAAGAGACTAATATTAGCGTAGATGCCATTCTTTTTACGATGTCACAAGTACACCGTGTTTTAGGAGTAGTGTTCCCAGTTCCAGCTGATCTAATTAATGCAGCCTAAAAATCATTTAACGGATTTGAATAATAAAAGGTGTGTTGGTGTGTTATGTGTAGGCTAGATTAAAAGATGTGTCTTTAATCTAGATTTAAACTGACAGAGTGTGTCTGCTTCCCGAACAGAGTTAGGGAGATTGTTCCAGAGTTTAGGTGCTAGATAGGAAAATGATCTGCCGCCCGCAGTTGATTTTGATATTCTAGGTATTATCAAATGGCCAGAGTTTTGAGAACGCAGCGGACGTGCAGGACTATAATGTGATAAGAGCTCGCTCAAGTATTGAGGAGCTAAACCATTCAGGGCTTTATAGGTAATTAATAAGATTTTAAAATCTATCTGATGTTTGATAGGGAGCCAGTGCAGTGTTGACAGAACCGGGTTAATATGATCATACTTCCTAGTTCTAGCTGCTGTGTTTTGGACTAGCTGAAGTTTGTTTATCAAGCGTGCAGAACAACCACCCAATAAAGCATTGCAATAATCTAACCTCGAGGTCATAAACACATGAATTAATATTTCTGCATTAGAAGTTGAAAGCATAGATCATAATTTGGATATATTTTCAAGATGGAAAAACGCAGTTTTACAGATGCTAGAAACATGATTTTTGAAAGAAAGATTGCTATCAAGCAGCACACCTAGGTTCCTAACTGATGATGAAGAATTAACAGAGCAGCCATCAAGTGATAGGCTGTGTTCTAGGTTAATACATGTGAGGTTTTTAGGTCCAATTATTGGCATCTCAGTTTTTTCAGAATTTAGTATTAAAAAGTTTCTCATCATCCAGTTTTTTATATCGACTATGCATTCTGTTAGATTCTCAATTTGGTGTGTATCACCAGGCTGCGCTGAAATATAGAGCTGAGTATCATCAGCATAGCAGTGAAAGCTAACACCATGTCTCCTGATAATATCTATAGGTTGATAACATGTATAGGTTGAAAAGTAACGGTCCTAGCACTGAGCCTTGAGGAACTCCATATTTCACTTTTGATCGATATGATACCTCCTCATTTAATGCTACAAACTGATAGCGGTCAGATGTATATGATTTGAACCATGCTAAGGCACTTCCACTAATGCCAACATAGATTTCTAGTCTCTTCAAGAAAATGTTGTGATCGATAGTATCAAATGCTGCGCTAAAATCTAATAGCACTAATAACGAGATAAAACCACAATCTGATGATAGAAGCAGGTCATTAGTAACTCTAATGAGAGCAGTCTCAGTACTATAGTACAGGCTAAATCTTGATTGGAAATCCTCGCAGATACCATTTTTCTCAAAGAATGAATACAGTTGTGAGTTGTAAGTCTTTGGGGTCAAGATGTAGTTAAGAGGCTTAACTACAGCCAGTTTGAAGGTTTTGGGAACATATCCTAATGACAATGAGGAATTAATAATGGTCAAAATAGGATCTGTGACTTCTGGAAGCCAATGTTTTAATTGTTTAGATGCAATAGGGTCTAACATACATGTTGCTGGTTTAGATGATTTAACAAGTTTGTAAAATTCTTCCTCTCCTATAATAGAGAATGAGTGTATTTTTTCCTCAGGGGATCTATAGCTCACTAACTGATGTGAAACTGTAGTTGACGGCTGCATAGTTAAAATTTTATCTCTGATAGTATCAATCTTAGAAGTAAATTAATTCATGAAGTCATTAATGCTGTACTCTTGGGGAATGTTAGCACCTGTTGACGTTTTATTTTTTTTATTAATTTAGTCATTGTATTACCCCTGTATTTACCTCGGGAATCCAGGGAAAGATTGCAAAACCTTGAAAGAGAGAGCAGACAGCTTCGAGAGTCACAGCAATCAATGAAGGATGACATTAGGCAACTGTTAAAATCCAGAAAGATATGCAAGAGATGCTGTTGGGAGACCGGCCCAGTCCAGTTCATCCATGCCCTGAGCCACCACCTATAGTGCCATTACCTCCACTACCCTCACCTGGAACTATAAACAGGCAGAGAGACCCGTTCCTCAACCAGCCCATCAAGTACATCCAGTACCAGCCCCACGTAAACTTTCTACCCCGCATAGTAGAGAACACGTTAATACTGCATATAGTGAAGCTTGCCTTATTCAGCCGCCCTACCCAGAGTCATTACCCTGAAAGTTTTGCAGCTCATGTTCCTTCATCAACACCTTTGAAACCTACTGTTTCCTCCCGTTCCTAACCTAACAGACAAGTGTAACCAGGCAAGAGATAACCTACAGAGGTCCTCAGCCAACCATACCATATATCTCACCCATTGAGATCCAGGTGAATTTACCCGCCTACAATTAGCATTGTGCAACTTGCAAGAAGATGCAGCTGAACTGTTCAAATACCAGGTGCTAATTGATCATCTAAAATTAATGGAAGCACGCCTCATAGCGGACTCATTCCTGAGCTCACCCACCCCATATACAGACACTATGGAGGTGTTAACCTTAAAGATATGGCTGCCCTCATCAACTGACACTGAACAAGATAGCTGCCGTAATGGATTCCCCAGATATCCAGCATGGGGATACAAGGAGCTTTGAGTCCTCTGCACTCCAAGTCCAAACACTGGTAGGTCTACTTAAGACTTTGGGCACAGAGGGAGAAGTGAAATTACGTTGTGGATCCCATGTAGCACGACCTCTTACTAAATTACCTTCTGAGCTACGTGCAGCCTTTAGGAGGAGTGTAAGTAGTGCACTGGGTGCTGTGTACTCATTGAATGATTTAGCAAACCCTTAAGCCTTGCAGAGAACCTGTAACAACTTTGCAGCAGAAATACTACCAATTGAAGTGCCTCCCACTCCAGCCGATCCATAAAGCATGTCTATTGCTCTTAATTGGAGTGGACCGTCCACACCTTATTACTCCTATAGAGCCAGTCTATCTTGGCCAGCCAGGGGGCCCAGCAGTGGTTAAGACATGATTGGGATGGGCCTGTAAGGCCCAGCACGACTGCTGGAGGTAACACTTCAAAATCAACAATGCCTACATATCAACTTTAGTAACTTACAGAGAGAGCTGTTCCGAAATGTTGAGAGGCTTTGGCAGATGTCATTCCTGTGAAATCAGAAAGAGAGACCACACGCTCAAAGCAAGACCAAGAGGCAATGGATGTTCTCCGATCTCAAATTACAAGAGTACTAGTGGACGGAGTGAGTCAATACGCCACCCCATTACTGCGCAAGAAGGACATGCCACTTCTACAAGCCCCTAAAGAGGCAGTTCTGTGGAATATAAGAAACACAAAGAGGAGTCTTGAAAGAGATCCCACCAAAGCTGCTGCCTACCAGGAAGAAATAAATAAGCTGGAAGTAACTGGGTATGCTGTGAAACTTTCTTCAGCAGAAATCAACAAAGAGGATGAGTCATGGTTCCTACCTCATCACCTTGTCCAGCATAATGACAAGAACTGAGTAGTCTTTAACTGTTCTTTCTAGTTTCATGGCCAAGTTCTGAACTTGGTGTTACTTGGTGTTACTTCTCATCATTACTTGGTGTTGCTTCCGCAAGCATATGGTTGCAGTGAGTGGTGATGTCAAAGGGATGTTTCTCCAGGTACGTCTACTACCTAAAGATAAACATTTCCATCATTTTCTGTGGCATAACCTGGACAGAAACCAGCCTCCAGACATATTCAAATGGCAGGTATTGCCCTTAAGAACAACATGTAGTTAGTGTTGTGCCATTTATGTGATACAGCGACATGTTATTGACCACACAGAACCTGAGGTTGAGATGAGATCCAAAACAGAGAGTAATTTATATCTGGATAACTGCCTGCTCAGTTTCCCTTCGCCTTAGGAAGCCAAACAGTTAGTAGACAAACTCTGTGAACTTCTTGCCACTGAAATAGGCTAGCAATGTGCCCATTGTGAATGAACACTTGCCATCTGAAGCATGTTCTGGCAGTACTGAGTTATGGTTGTCCCAAGAACGGAATGATCCCCAGGAATCCACTCTAGGATTGAGATGGCACTGTCAATTAGATACATTCAGTTACAATCCCTGCAAACTAAAGTCAGAACAATGTACTCTGCAATAAATTTATAGAGTACTGGCAACCCATGATCCCCTCCACTCAAGCTAAAATGTTAGTCCACAGACTATGGAATAAACAACAGGAATGGGATGATCCCAATTTTCCAGAGGACCTCCTGGAATTCTGGAGACAGTGGGAAGAGGAACTTCCTAACTTGGCCACCATCACCCTGCCTCGCAATCTTGTAACTTCAGTAACAGACCAGAATAACGTCACCAGACACATCCACATATTCTGTGACACTTCTCAGTTGGCGTATAGTATAGTTCTGTTGCCTATTTGTGCACAGAAGAGCATCAAGGCCAAACCCAGCTTACCTTTATCATTGCGAAGTCCAGAGTCACTCCTAAGTAATGACAGACTATTCCCAGACTGGAGTTGTGTGCCACTCTGAATGGCGCTCAGCTGGCCAAACTGCTTGAAAAAGAACAATCAGTCAATACAAAGTGTTTGTCAGAACAAGGATATTGGAGATCCATGAACTGACTGCTGGAGTGACTGATGGTGGTATGTGGATTCTTGCCGCAACCCAGTGGATGACCTTACTCAGGGTAAAACGCTCAAGAAGCTATCAGTACCCAATAAATGGAACCCATCATTTTTACTCAGACCAGAAATGGAATGGCCAGTTACTCCCCCTTTACAAGTCCCTATGAATAAAGATGAACAATGAAAAGGAATTTTCTGTGGCATTGTGACAGAAGATACCACTCCTAATATTCCTGAACCTACTAACTATCTGTGGAGGTATTCAAATACTTTTATTTTGAAATGTATTTTTGAGAAACGGAGACGGAAGTGAAGGGCGTGGCGGAAGCACGAAGAAGAAATCCGGAGGACTAGGTGCGCGAGTACGATCGACAGACAGAAGAAACCGAAACTAAAAGAAATAAAGCCCAACTCTCGCAGTTTTCGTTTATAAGTGGACAGCAGTGTGCGAGTTTCGAGGTGAGCTGACGAGGAGCTGGACCGAGCTTGTGCTGCTGCTGTGGACGTTGTTGAAGCTGAACTGTGAGTGTGATGCAATAGGGCGTCGACCATTACACTGCGGAGAAAGTGTACGTGAGTGTTTTTGACTTCGTCTGGAAAGAGCTTTATTTTCGTTTATCTTCAGTTTGCTTCCGGAAGAATCGACGGACAGTATTTTTGTGGTTTTTAAGTGAAGCTATTTTTTGAACGAGTAACTTCTTTTTTTCCTGGAAAGTTCTCCATTAGCCGTTTTGACACGTTACTGCGCTGCGTGGGACGCCGAATGGCATTGTAGATTTTTGTAATATAGTTTTTGGACTTTCTACAGTTTTGTTTCAGTACTTTTGGGAATAAGTTTTTGTTGGACATTTGAACTTGTCAACAGAACTGTATTCGTTCGTTTTTAAATCAACAGGAGATTTTTCTGCTTACTGGAAGCGTACATGGACAGTGATTTTTGCTAATTTTAGCTGAACTGTTCTTTCTTGTTTTTGAGAAGAAAAGACTTAAACAGGTTTTCAGTAATTGCAAAGATTACCCTGCCATATCTGGACACTCCAGTACCAGCCCAGTTCTGTGGTGAGGTAAAAGGTTGACGTTGAGTTGTGATTTATATATATTTTTCTTTTTTATATCTATTTGAATCTGAACGTACTGCTGTTAATTGTCACCACAAGTACGTTTATCATTGTGCATTCTTTATTGTTTTTTGGTATCTTCAAAACACTGAGAATAAATTTAACATTTTCGTTATCTTGGAGTAGGGGCATTCCTCCTGTCTTGTGGGCTGATAGAGGGAAAGAAAGGTTAGTATTTCTATATTAAGAGAGCCATCGTGTACATTAAACTTCAATCCTCGTCAGTCGTGGCCACAAAGGACATCTAACAAGGCAGGTAAAAGCATACTTACAAATTTAAGTACAGGAATTAAATGTACTAGTAGTTAAAGACCTAGATCTTGAAGCTCTAGTCGTCCAAGATACAGTTAACATCTTTGTACCCCCTACACTGTAGTGAAATTTCCCGCTACATATCCCTCCTGGAGCGAACTGATAGAGGCAACAGTTCAAATGCACAAATGTGGTGAACAACAGACAGCAGCATATTACAAGGCTGCAGAAATGCTCATCTTCCAGAAATCACAAATTGACAGTTTCCCATAGGACTACAAACTTCTCAAAACAAAAGGACCCATACCCTCAAACAGTTGGTTGTTAACCTTGGCACCAGAATATGATGAATCCTGTCAGTTTATACGGGTTGGTGGTCGACTGCGTTGTGCAGAAGGATTGGAGACATCAACCATCCACCCTATAGTGCTAGATCCTCATCACCCAGTCACTAAGCTATTAATAAAGGACCACGACAGCAAGCTCTGCCACCCAGTACCAGAAAGAGTATTTGCAGAAATGAAAAGACACTTCTGAGTACTGAGAGGTCGGGAAGCATTAATAGGCAGCAACACTTATGCAAAGAATGTAGGAAGTGGAAGGCCAAAGCAGTAAACCCAAAAATGGCAGATCTGCTACCTGCCAGACTGAGACATCAGAAACCACCATTATATAGCACTTGTATGGACTGTTTTGGGCCATTTCAAATAAAAATTGGCAGACAGCACGAGTAGAGTTTGGGGATAATCTTTAAGTGCCTTACCACAAGATGCGTTCACCTTGACCTACTCGCCTCCATGGACACTGACTGCTTGTATTACTGCACTTATATTATGGAAAAGATTAAGAACTTGGTAGAACTGTGTTCTGTGGAAAAGGGGGTGTGTCTTCCTTTTGGGTCTCTGAAAGTGTTCCAGCCAGGTGTGACGTTGTTAACATTCTTAGAACATCATTCTTGGAACATCTTTAGGATGTTATTTATACTTGATGAATGTTCTCATGATGTTGAGAGAAAACATTTTTAGAACAACATTCTTAGAACATTATTGTATTGTTATTAATATAATTTTTTAAATAAGAATTGTGAAATGTTTTTATGATGTTATCATAAAACATTCTGAGAATGGTATCCATGTGTAGGCTTTATAAAACATGAAAATAGAAAAATAAAATAAACACATATATATATATATATATATATATATATATATATATATATATATATATATATATATATATATATATATATATACATACATACATACATACACATAGACAGGGATTGGACACTGAAATTGAAACACTGGCCAATTTTGTGTTTCATGGATAAATTTGACCAGTCTGGTGGCCAATCTTCATTGAGGCACATTCCACCAGTAAGAGCAGAGTATGAAGGTTTATTGGCAGTGTAATAGCACAGTTTTGCTTAAAGTAGTGCAATGCACACAACATTATGGGGAGATATCAGAGTTTATAAGATTGTTGGTGCACTTCTTGCTAACGCATCTGTGACCCAGAAAGAAAATCTTCAGGTATCCAAGGTAATGTCAGCATACCACCAAGAAAGACAAACAACATTCAACAGGAGTAACTGTGGACACAAGAGAAAGCTGTCTGAAAGAGATGTCCAGTGCTAACCCAGATTGTATTCAAAAACATAAAACCACAGCTGCCCAACTTGCCCAACACCGCTGTGGACAATATGAAACATGTATTGTTCTCTGATGAGTCCTTTGGTGGAGAAGCCCCAAAGAATCATACCACCCAGACTGTTGCATGCCCAGAGTGAAGCATGGGGGTGGATCAGTGATTTGTGCTAGATGGGCGAGTCACTGCCAAGGACTACTGAACCATTCTGGACCATGTGCACCCCGTGGTTCAAACATTGTATCATACAGGCGGCGCGGCGTATCAGGATCATAATTCACCAATACACACAGCAAGACTGGTGACAGAGGGGTTTGATGAACATGAAAGTGAAGTTGAACATCTCCCATGACATGCACAGTCACCACATCTAAATATTATTGAGCCACTTTGGGGTGTTTTGGAGGAACGAGTCAGGAAATGCTTTCCTCCTCCAGCATCACGTAGTGACCTGACCACTATTCTACAAGAAGAATGGCTCAAAATTCCTCTGGCCACGGTGCAGGACTTGTATCTGTCATTCCTAAGATGAAGTGATGCTGTATTGGCTGCAAAAGGAGGCCCTACACCATACTAATGGATTATTGTGGTCTCAAACCAGGCGTTTCAGTTTCATTGTCCAACCCCAGAGAACATTATTGGACATTATGTTTTATTTAATGGGATTTTAATTATTTATTTATTTTACTTTAGTATCATATTGGACATTGTGATTTTTATGTGATTCCTAGATTCTGATTGGTCAGCAGCTGTGTTTTATTCACTATACAGTGTCTATGATTGCTTCACCCAACAGTTCCGTGGATCACTGAGCAACACCCTTAGCAACATAAACAATCAAAAAACAATATTCAGATTGTGCTGTGTATTATGTATTTCGGCAAAATGAAGCATGACTCAAGGCAGTGCTGTATCGCAAATAAATCACGACTGAAGGGGTTGCAGTGACTTTATGAAAACAGTATTTTGGAATGTTTTGTAAAATCCTCATAACATTGTCATGGGAACTTTTAATAAACAAATATCAAGTCAAACAATAACATTTGTTAAAACATGAATAGTAGAAACAGCAATTAGTCTAGGACTAGGCTTAAGTGTGTTCTGTGTGTTTTCTTCTCCAGAAGTCTCTGCTTCAGGCTGAAGTGGCACCTTAGAAAAAAAATGAAAGCTAAAATATTTACAAATCACATGAGCCAATATTCATTCAGAACATAGGGAACATACTGAAACGTTATAATTTAATCCAGCGAATGAGCTCATTTCAAATTTGATGCCAGGTGCATGACTCCATCTGGATGTGAATCACTGTCAAAGAGAGAAATATAGAGAATACTAACACACAGCGGATTCGTTTTCGAATTAAACTTGCAACTAACAGTCACAGAAAAGTATCGCGTTAAAATACCTGATTTTATTACATTGAAAGATGATGAAATTTACAGTCAAACGTCTGTAAGACATTAATGGTCTTCATATTTCAAAAGAACAAACAGGGAAAAAATGTTGACAGTTTAAAAACACTTTCAAAATAATGGCATTAAATTCACAAGACTGATATAAGATGATTAGTAATAATGTTAATGGTAATGATGTCAGAGCAACAAAGAGAACTCAGAAAAGTCAAAGGCTAGCAATAAGACGCCTTTAGCAGCAGATGAATCCATTTCTGGCAGAATCTCCACCGGAAGTAACTGTACACTCTCTGGTGTCTGCCAGTGACTTTTCGACTGGAAATTCATTTTTTGTTTGTCTGATGTTATAACAGTGTCAAACTCAAACCAGGCGAAGCCCCACAAGTGACACAAATAGTAGTTAACATAGGTCTACCAATTTATAAGTAAATCAATCAATCATTTTTATTTCTATAGCGCTTTTAACAACACAGGTTGTATCAAAGCTCTGAACAGAATAAAGCAGAAGAATACACTGACAGGGATGTGTAATGATGAGATTGAACAGTTTGTTATTAAAGCCAGAGACGGTCTCAATTCAATGATAATCGCTAGAAGTTAAGTGTCCCACGTCTTAACAAGTAGCTTATAACTGTCTCCAGTCATACAGATTTTTGCAAATATAATATAGTTGACTCACCTGCTAGAATGTCTATCGCTCTATTCTCTTATTAGATGCCGTTGAGTGCTTTAACAGAGAGCTCTTTCTGTCAGGACCACTATCCTCAAAGATGACTGACGATTAGCATACCGTTTGTTTTGGCGGTATGGTTCTGTTCTGGGCACGGTGTTCAAGAGTAACAGAACACAACCAACAAATGTATTGCAGATATTGTTAAAATTCATTATTTTTGTACGCGTTTGATTCCCAGAGAAGCAGAAGGCTGGTTCCTGACTGACCGAGGAGGTGGAGTTGGGGATGGAGGAGGGTAATTAGCTACTAAGCAATGCTAAAACTTCTCATAATACTGACGGACCTTACATATGGATGATTAAATAGGTATATTCCAATAGATAGAACCTGCCAAAACTTAAGCTATGCAAGAGATTGATTGATTTGGCCTCAGAATTCCTCTTTCCTCTTCTTTTTGTTCAATGTCTGTTCACTCATCTTGACGTTACAAGGGTGTTGTTATGAGAACAAGATTGTACGAACATCAGACAAGTAAAAAGTGCATCATAAAGAGGTTATAAGAAGGTTATGACAATGTTTTCTATCAATATAAGAACATTCATTAAGTACAAATGACATCCTAAAGTTGTCCGAGAACATTTTTTCTTAGAACGTTTTCTATTAACGTTACAAGAACATTAACAACCTTATAAGAACGTTCCAAAAACATTATTTTAATAAATAGGCAGAAACGCTGTCAGTTTAAATCTAGATTAAAGACACATCTTTTTAACCTAGCCTAGATGACCTAGAATTAAGACTTTAAAACTAAAAATATAATATAGCTATCATAAAATACATACACCACACAATACTATTATTGTTTGATTTTGCAACAATAGAAAAATACAACTGTAATAAATGTATACATTTAAATTAAAACATGATATACAACATATACAAAGCATGAAAAAACATATGCAACAGAAATATATTAAATTAATTCAACTATAAAAACTATATATATAAATTATAATAAACACACATTTTAAATGAATCATGATAATAATTGAATCAATGAATTCAAATGCCACGTCGGGACAGGACCACAGGAATCAAGCTTTTTTCTCCTTTAGGTCACAGATAGAGTTTCGGTTCCTTGGCTCTGGCTTGCAGGGATACTGTTTACTGAGGTGGACGATGACCTCTCTGAATTCAATGATGGAATCCTTCTAACTGAAAACTAGACTGTTTAATCCTGTCATCCATCACTGACTCTCTATTCGCCCGTTTGATACTTGTTCAGTGCTTTGACACGATCTGTACTGTTAAAATATAAATACAGGTGTGTTTGGTCATAGCCATGCTGTATTGTAAATAAACACACATCTATTGACCAATCAGCATCAAGGACTGCAAAATTATATGTGCGTAATAATTAATTTTTTTGTACACACACACACACACTGTATGTATTTCGATGTATTATTGTAGGCGTGTGTTCCTGTAGGCTACGACGCACGTCTCCAGCCGAGTCCGTGTCACGCTTTGTGTTTCCGCGGATGGTCCTCCCTCGTCCCTCCCCTCGGCTGTCTCTGCCCACTCCTCCGCCATGCACTGACCCAGACTCCGCTGCGCTTCATCATCACCGCCATCATCCTCATCGTCATCGCGAACAATAGAGCGAGCGCTGCAGGCCCGATCACACGCGCGGATATAACGATGATCAGCGGCGTCTGAAGCGCACGGAATAAACGCGGCATCGCTTCAGACTCGAGCAATCGGCGAAGATGGCGAACGACTCTCCGGCGAAGAGCCTGGTGGACATCGACCTCGCCTCTCTGCGGGTGAGCGGCTCTCTCCGTGCGTCTCCGCGGAGCTCGGGGCTCGCTGCGGCGGGCTGGGTCCGGCTCCCCTCCGCTGCCCCGCGCTCATGTTCGCGGGGATCGCGTCTCTTATTAACCAGTGCGATGCTCTTTGTGTGATTGCAGGACCCTGCTGGTATTTTTGAGCTGGTGGAAGTGGTCGGCAATGGCACCTACGGACAAGTGTACAAGGTCGGTGTCGATGGACTCTCACTACATTCACAGTCAGCTTTAACTGCGTCTTCCGCACTACTCCCTTATAGTTTTACAGCAGAATAGTCTTTTCTATTGAAGTCGAGCGGTTTATCAGACATTGAGCTCTGCTGATGGGTGTGATCTGCCGCGCATGCGCAGATACACTCAATGCGACAAAAAAACCACATTGATTTTAAACCGGCTCTGAAGCAGCGTTTCACACAGATATAAACGAGTTCAGCTCTGGATCCGTACATTACTACAGTGACATTCGGCCTCGACTCTTAACAGCTCCTTTTTTTGCTCAGACTGCCTGAGATTTCGTTTTCTTAATAATACTGAATAAAAAAAAGCCAGATAGCTGTTCTGGTGTAGAACAGACCGGCACGGGCCTGCTCTGAAGAAGGCAGAGATCTTCCTCACAGTCTGAGGTCATGCTTCTGTTTCTGAATCGTTCACTTCTTTCCTTAAATCAGTGTCTTAGATGAGCCAGAAACGATCCGTTTCCACAGTGGGGCCAGAAGCGGGCGGGCGGGCTAGTGCTAGGGCTAGTGTGCTAGGCTGCACGATAACAATCGTGATGATATAAACACTTTATATCTGCGATTATAACCACGTGTTGGTTTCATCTTTGTTCTGTCTGATCAGTGTGTCTTTGTTAATACCAGACCTCTGCACCTGCATATGTCATGAATTGCGTGTGTTTTCAGTCGGTGAGCTCCCTCTGCTGCTCTGGCTGACAGGATAACAGTACGCCAAACTACAAGTTCTTTCGAAGGAATAGCTAACTTTTTTTGCAATGTAGGTTTCGACAGTTTTCCCCTCACTGCTGAAATGCTGGGGTTGTGTGATGTTTTCTTCAGAGAGGTGTGTTAGGGGCGTGTTTTACATCAGTAGCTTTTCTTGGCCTGTAGAGATTGATCGTCTCTCACACACACACACACACACACACTCATCAGATCCTCTGGAGCAGGGCTCTCACTGAAGCCAGTGTCTTTAGTAATTAGCTGATTCGCTCGCTCTACTGTACTGTAAACGTACACTACTGTATGTTTTTACGGTAGCCTAGTGTGCAGTAATACACGTTTTAAGCTGTAGTATGTAGCGACGTCGTCCCAGGATTTCATCGGGTTGCGTGTTTCATTCGGCACCAACGACTGCGGCTGTCAAAAAGCAATATATCACTTTGCATTAAAAACATACGCGTGCGTTACAGCAGTGTGTTCACTCTCAGCCATCGAGGAAGAGATGGCAGTAATTGTGCTTCACCGACGTCTCAGCAGAAAGACACATGACGGCCCACAATGCACCACGCTCACTACAGAGGCACACACACACACACACACACACACACACACTGAGCTGCAGAAGCGGATACACTGGTGTGATGATGGTGTTCTGGTGAAGTAGAAATGACTGACTCTAGAACGCGGTTTACAGGCTTTATGTGACACACAGCAGTCACTGCAGAAGACGGCCGTATGGAGCGGAGCACAAATGAGGCCACGTCAAACTTTAAATCACACATTATCAAAAAATTCACTTTGGGTGCAGTCTAGAGGCCTGTTTCAGAATTGAGGAAAGTGACTGAATGGGTTACTGAGTCATTGAATTTTAAAAAATCGTTCCTGTACTCTGTACTGGTATCACTCTGATACTGGCCTCTTCTGCTGGACCAGGTTGGGGTCAGCCGAGGCCGATCCTGAAATCCACTCTGTTTTCATGGTTGTGAAGCTGTCCTATTTTTCAATGTGAGGTAGAGATAGCTTTAGGACTGGCTGATATATGCTCATGCTCATCAGGAACGCCGGTTCTTTGATTAGCGGTAAACCTCTATCCCCTGTTTTCGAATGAAGCTGCAGTTAATACACAGATACACACATATGAGGTATGCAATATCATTTTATGTATGGTAAAAGGATCGCCTATGAAACTGAACGTGATACAGTGCAGCTTGCCAGCGATCTACGGCTCTGTGTAGTAACCGGTGCTCTTTTTGAACAGCCGATGGAGATTTACCTCTAATCAAATGAACATGAATATATCGCCCAGCCGTAGATGGGTTCACATAAACCATTCTCTCTGCTGCTCTGACCGTCGTGCTCCATTCGTGTTTGTTACGTCGAAACTCTCTTCAGGAGCACTCAAGAACCGTTGAAAGAAAAGGCTCAAACTATCACACAGATATAACGCACTACTCACGAACCTCTCTGAACTCTTCTGTGTGGAGCTCAGAAGTGCTTTGTGCCTCTCTGTAATGAGCTATTCATGTTCTTATACTTTTGCTCAATTAAAGATCATTACTCCATCCTAAAGAAAATCATTAATTACTTACCCCAGTGCCAGATGTTTAAGATATTTTGGAGGCTTGTGACTGTCCCATCGACTGTCAACTTTGCTGCAGAAGAGCATGAAAGTGCTTCAGCTCCCATCAGAGTGTTATGAAGCTACAGGAATACTTTTTGAAAAAAGACCCTAGCAACATTTTGAAGAGTATCCTCTTCTGGGCGATCATTGAATAATGTTGTTATTTTAGTTTTAGCTTTCTCTTCATGACATTCAGGTTGAATCACTGATGGACTGTTTTGATTTTGGACAATTGAAAATATTCCTGGTTGTCATCAAAAATATCTTAAACCCTTGGAGCTAAGTGATTCTTGCTGGGATGGAGTAATCGTCTCTAATGGAATACCATTTTATCTGATTCAGTCCTCGTTTATTAACTTCTATTTGTTCCCCACTAAATAATGTTATTTCACTGAATACCTAACATTACTAATAGTTCTAACGTTGTAAATCTTTAAAAATGTAAAAAAAAAGCAGCCTGTGAGCATGTGTTTAGGCGACTGGAGTGTTAGCATGGTTAGTTGAATGAGCTGTAGATCTGAGCGTGACCGTCACATGCAGCAGCCGTCTCAAATGTGGATGTCAGAGTGATGACTGTGTGTCCTCCAGCACGGATGCGGTTGTGTTTGGACAGATGAGGAGCTCAGAGCAGTGTTTAGGACTCTTTCAGCGATGGCTGCTCTTCCTCTGTGTGTCCATTGTTTTCTTTGTTCCGGCCAATGAGGCGTGAGCTTCAGGTCACATGTCCAGAGCCGTCGGAGCCCTAGGTGGCGCTGAAACACTGTGCAGCACACACACACACACACACACACACACACACACGTTGACTGACTGCCTTTATCTCTTTATCAGTTCTCCGTGTTACTGGACTGCTGTATCTGAGCCACACTAATCATCACACACACAGTGCATTTGTGACGTCTCGTACGAACATATCACATACAAACAGATATGAGCTCATTCCTGTATGATCATGTGATTCACAGCCCCAGAGAGCTGGTGGTCATGTGACCTGAGAGAGAGGCTGTGATTGGCTGAGAGTGTGTAACCAGGCAGACTCACACAGCTCTCTCAGACTCTCTGTGATTAGCTCTGATCTTCAGTGATGCTCAGTCCTGATGAAGTACTGTGTGTGTTCAGAAATACAGACGTGGAACCACAGAGGAATAATGTTTATCTCGCTCCTATAAGGAGTGACAGACGACATTAAAACCGTACTTGATTACCGCTATTTGAAAAGCTGAGGATAAATAAATACTGTTCAGTTTTGATCTAAGGTGCACACAGCAGCATCTGAGTTAGGAACACGGTGGAAAAGCTGCGGAGTTTGCACATAAATATATGAATGAATGAAAATTCCGACTGTCTTTGGAAAAGACTCTAATAAAGTAGCGTTGTTTTGTAGAAACAGCTATAATTCTGCTGTCAGAGAGTGGATCTACAGAGAATTACACTCACTTCCTTTTCTTTATTTAAAGGCCTAAATATTATGTTTGCTTTTTTATGAAGCTTTTCAGTTTTATTTGAAGATTTTGTACATGTTATAGATAAACTGTGGTCAGTCGTGTTGTCATTTAAAATCCGGGTATCCCTGGTAATGTTGCATAGTGTTTATGCAAAAAAAAGTACATTTGTTTGTTGATTTTGGTGAAACGATTCATGCATCAGTACATTTTGAGCATTTCCAGCACATTTGAACAATAATACTGGTAACCAGGTTAATTTGGTCACTGGTCATTTGGTAATCATGGTAAGAACATTTCATACCATTACATTCTATAGCAGTGAATGGGAGACCACATCAAATATTTATTCTGCGTTCCATCAAATAGCAAAAGAAGACAAATGATCGTAACAGTGTGTGAAAAAGCCCTGTATTTGTGCTAGCAGAGCTCTTGTTCATGAACACTCTCAGGAGAAATAGACGTCATGGTTAGCTGAGCAGATGCGCTAACTGTCATGTACACGCTGTAATTGGTTTACCATTCACAATGCACTGGACCAACTAACAAATCACATTTCGAGGAGGGGCTTCATCCAAACAGGAAGTAACCCTAACGTTCGAGACAAACTGAGAAGGAGATGCTGCACTAATGTAAATTCTTAAGTCTAATGTAAAACATGCGAAAAACTATTAAACAATAAAACCTTTTCTTGTACACACCAAAAACCAAACCAAGAGCCTAATCTAAATGGCGTATAAAAATAATTTAGGCATTCTTTGAGCAGCACAAACAGTGCTCAACCATGACCCGTGAGAACCTGTGAGGATTATTCTTTCAGTGTATGATGATCCATTTCAGGTTTGTGTGAAATGAATATTTAAGACACTAGGAAACACTAGGAAAGGGTGGCTTTCTCCAGAAAGGCTGAGAAAGAAAGAGTAAACAGTGTTTTGTCGTGTTCTGTTTTAATTGTAAAGGTTTGATAGAACTGTCTGGAAGACCTGTCAAGAGAGCATTACAATAGTCCAGACTGGACAGAACAAGAGCTTGAACAAAGAGCTGTGAATCATGTTCTGAAAGAAAGGGCCTGATCTTCTTAATGTTGAATAAAGCAAACGGGCAGGAGCAGACAACTTTATCAATGCTCAGATAAAGTCAGCTGATCATCAATCATAACATATGGTTGGTTATGGTTCATGTGCCTGTCTGGAAGATGAAATTGTGATGAAACAGTGGACAACCACAAGCAGTTCTGTCTTGGTAAGGTGAGTTGAAGGTGAAGAAATGTCTTTTGGTCAAGAAGAGAAGCAAGCAGCTAGTGCAGGATGATAACGATGGAATCAGAGGTAGTGTTGAGTGTCTATCAGCATAGCAGTGAAATGAAAAGCCATGTTTCTGAATGACAGAACCTAGTGATGTCATGTAGACAGAGAAGAGAAGTTTCTCTTGAGACAAGACTCAAATCACTGGAGTGTGGTTCCTGAGATATGTGACTGACAAAAAGTTGACAAAGAGTCAACAAGACTGACAAATAGTTATGCAAAATTGAAATAAGACAATTTGTTTCTGGCCAGCAGTAAGGCTGAAGTTATGTGTTAAAATGCAGCCGGTGTATTTGTTGTGGCAGAGGATAATAAGTCGACTTGATTTTGTCTATAGTTTGTCGAGCAGAGCAGAGTCTTCTGAAGAAATCGGCATGTTTTGAGTCCATGCTAGTTTAGCAGTTAACACACCCCATCATTTTCAGGACAAGTCATATACATTTCTAGAGTACAGACCCTTTTTAAAGCACCAAAGAGAAAAATAGGATGCTGGGTTGTTGAGTTGTTGGTAGCGTCCTGTAAATTTGTGATTGTCCTTCCATTAGCATCTGTGAGTTGTTTTGTGCCACTGCTGTTTGTCTTCCTCCGTCTCATGGACTCAGATGTGAGAGATTCTTATCACTGCTGGCTGAAGCTGCTGATTTGGTGTAAGCAGAGCTGTGTTGCCAGATTGGGCAGTTTTGAATTTGATTTTGTGGGTATTGTCTTGGGTGGGTCGTCAAAATTTGGGCTGGTTTTGGGTCAGTTTGGCCGTTTACAAACGTAATTGTTAAAAATGTTATTAACTGGTTATACAAACCCAAGTGTGCGTCTACTGCATTCAATCAGTCATCTAAACACACACTGAAAAGAGGTACTGATGTTGGTACTGCCAGTATGGATCAGCAGACAGACGCCATGATGAGTGATGGTTTTTTAGCACGATAATTTATGTGATTTGCTTGTATAACTCTATAAGTAAGAATTGGAAGTGTTTTAACTCTCAAAAAGTGAATTACACCTGTTGAAGGAGAGATGACACGACGTCTCTATAACTGCAACTCCAACATCAAAGCACAGTAAAATTATTTGATATCTGAATCTATTAATATCTACACAGTCCTTTCTATTATCTTTTAAACAGTCCATATTGTTATATCTTTGAAGCTGTCTGGTTTGTTAGTTTTGACTTTCTATATTATGTTCAATATGAACTTCACGAAAGACTTCCTCTAGTTCTGCGTGAAATGATAGAGTGACCTGAAGGCAAGAGAATTTTTGTTGTTATTTTATTATTGTTGGATTATTATACATTATGCATCAATGAATGACAGTTTTTTTATGGTGTTTGCATGAACGAGTGTAAAATAGTCTACAGTTTCTGATCAATTTTTTCGAGGGTATTGGTTCATTTCTTGATGGTCGTTTTGACTGCATATTTGAATCATATTTGGTAATTCAATTTAATGTGTTTTCCATTATTTGATATGGGAAATAGAGGCCTGTCTATAATTATATTTCTAGTATTTTGTTGACTTTTTATTTTAAGGAGATTAAAAAATATTTTTAATCGACATTGTTTTACTTTGTAAAATGTTAATTAGACAGTTAAAGTTTTGGGTGGGTTTTTGTGAACTTTTGGGCTGGAAAATTGTCCATCCTGAGCCAGCCGTTAAACTATAACCCACCGAAGCGGACTGGTGTTTGAGTTTCTCTGGGTCTGAAGCATGGAGATGCTCCCTCAGCTGTCAGGATCAGTGCTGCTCATCCAGCCTCGTGAACCCTCACGTAGCAGCACACATATCGTGGGCTTCCCTCTGACTGATGTGCTCTGTGTTTCTGATCAGGGTCGACATGTCAAAACCGGGCAGCTGGCGGCCATCAAAGTCATGGACGTGACTGAAGTAAGTGACACGCTTCTCCAGGCAGGCAAACAGTGTTTTGAAACGCTGAAAAATGGGAGCATGTGAATCCATAAACGACTGCACATGTGTACTCAGACAAACTACTGCTCTGTGTGTGTGTTCAGGATGAAGAAGAGGAGATTAAGCTGGAGATTAACATGCTGAAGAAATACTCTCATCACAGAAACATCGCCACGTATTACGGCGCCTTCATCAAGAAGAGTCCTCCAGGACACGACGACCAGCTGTGGGTCAGTCTCACACACACACACACACACACACACACTCACATCTGTGTGTGTGTGTGTGTGTGTGTTAGTGTTGTCAAAAGACTGGTACTTTGGTATTAAGTCAGTACAAAAAATTAAAACATCACGGTACTAGTGTTTTTTAAGTACCGGTGGTACCAAGTACCCGGTTCTTGACGCATACATCCTCATGATTTCTTCGATGAGGAAATGTGGACAGAATTTTATAATCCAGTTTAAAAATGTTATGTAGCAGTTTGCTATATGCACTTGTATTTGTAAATATTAAGCCGTAAAAGTGAGAACATACATCTGTGTGTGTGTCCAGTAAAGTGGTGTTTCTCTTGCAGCTGGTGATGGAGTTCTGTGGAGCCGGTTCAATCACAGATCTGGTGAAGAACACTAAAGGGAATTCACTGAAGGAAGACTGGATAGCATACATCTCCAGAGAAATCCTCAGGGTATGGAGCAGTGCTCACACACACACACACACACACACTGTGATGCTGCAGTCTCACACACATGTGTGTTTTCTCTGGGCAGGGTCTGGCTCACTTGCACGCTCATCACGTCATCCACAGAGACATCAAGGGCCAGAACGTGCTTCTGACGGAGAACGCTGAGGTCAAGCTAGGTGAGGTCTCTGCTGCTGGAGATCCAATGTGTTTGTGTGTGTGTGTGTGTCAAACACGAGCAGGATAGTCCTCCTTCTACAGAATCGTCAGGAAAACACTTTGATTATTCTCTGTTCTCAGTCAGGGAAATCTACTGCAGCTGAGCAGTCTTTGGTCTGAGTAGAGTAATAATCAGGGTTCATAAGGGCATGAAAAATCTGGAAAAGTCATAGAAATTAATTTCCAGGCCTGAAAAAGTTTTGGAAAAATAAATTAACCTAGAGAGTTTTTATAGGTATCTTAATAAGGTATCTTTTCTCGTTGACTTCCTCTTAACGGCTTCACATCAGCACATCTAATCTATGTGCTGTGATACTAGTTTTTCACTGATGTTTTGCTATAGTTTACAGAATTGTCATACATATAATACATAAAAGTGTATTATTTATTTGCACGTCTTTATAAACCATTCAGTTCTCAGTTACATCTATAGTACACATCTATAAAGTCACCTTTCAAGTAATAGACAGAGTTTGGTTCCAAACAAGTTCAGTAGAACCCTGTCCAGGCCTTGAATATATGTCAATCAATCACTTTTATTTATGAAGTGCTTTTAACAATTCAGATTGTATCAAAGAACTGAACAGTATAAAATAGTAGAATACAACGAAAGCGATGTATAATGACAAGATTTAACAATTTCCCCAACAAAGCAAGCCAAAGGAACCAAAAACCCATCCATGACGGAATAGAAAAAATAACCTTGGGAAAAACCAGACTCAGTTGGGGCCAGTTTTCCTCTGACCGGACGCCTAGCACTTAACTTCCAGTTTAATTTTAAACACAGCTGTGTCAGATAGTGTAAATGACTTTTTTTTTTTTTTTGTGTGTGTGTGTATCAGGATCTGGTGATCTGTCCACGGGGGTCATCTAGGTGTTCTGGTGTCTGATGAACATAATCTCTGTGTGCTGATCCACCATCTAGTCTGGATACAAACTGAGAAACAGAATAAGAAAGAAACAGGACTAATATTAGCGTAGATGCCATTCTTTTTACGATGTCACAAGTACACCGTGTTTTAGGAGTAGTGTTCCCAGTTCCAGCTGATCTAAGTAATGCAGCCTAAAAATCATTTAACGGATTTGAATAATAAAAGTGTATTAGTGTGTTATGTGTAAACTAGATTAAAAAGATGTGTCTTTAATCTAGATTTAAACTGGCAGAGTGTGTCTGCTTCCCGAACAGAGTTAGGGAGATTGTTCCAGAGTTTAGGTGCTAGATAGGAAAATGATCTGCCGCCCGCAGTTGATTTAGATATTCTAGGTATTATCAAATGGCCAGAGTTTTGAGAACGCAGCGGACGTGCAGGACTATAATGTGATAAGAGCTCGCTCAAGTATTGAGGAGCTAAACCATTCAGGGCTTTATAGGTAATTAATAAGATTTTAAAATCTATTCGATGTTTGATAGGGAGCCAGTGCAGTGTTGACAGAACTGGGCTAATATGATCATACTTCCTAGTTCTAGCTGCTGTGTTTTGGACTAGCTGAAGTTTGTTTATCAAGCGTGCAGAACAACCACCCAATAAAGCATTACAATAATCTAACCTCGAGGTCATAAACACATTAATTAATATTTCTGCATTAGAGGTCGAAAGCATAGGTCGTAATTTAGATGGAAGATGGAAAAACGCAGTTTTACAGATGCTAGAAACATGATTTTCAAAGGAAAGATTGCTGTCAAACAGCACACCTAGGTTCCTAACTGATGATGAAGAATTAACAGAGCAGCCATCAAGTGATAGGCTGTGTTCTAGATTATTATATGTGGGGTTTTTAGGTCCAATTATTAGCACCTCTGTTTTTTCAGAATTTAACATTAAGAAGTTACTCATCATCCAGCTTTTTATATCGACTATGCATTCTGTTAGATTCTCAATTTGGTGTGTATCACCAGGCTGCGCTGAAATACTGAGTAAAGTGTGCGTGTGTGTGTGTGTGCTGACGGGGCAGGTGTTCATGAGTTTCTCTTGTTTCAGTGGACTTTGGTGTCAGTGCTCAGCTGGACAGAACTGTGGGCCGCAGGAACACCTTCATTGGGACGCCCTACTGGATGGCCCCTGAGGTCATCGCCTGCGATGAGAACCCAGACGCCACGTACGACTACAGGGTAATGACCCAGAGCTCAGTGTGTGTGTGAGAGAGAGAGAGTGTGTGTGTCAGGGTCAGAGGTGAGGGACTCACTGACCGCTGTGCTGTGTTTCAGAGTGACCTGTGGTCCTGTGGTATCACAGCGATAGAGATGGCGGAGGGCGCTCCTCGTGAGTACTGTCCTCTCACACCTTCACTGCTGTTCTCTTACACGTCCAGAGCTTCACGACACAAGAAAATCTGTACATTTAAAGATGAAAACTGAAAACGCAAAGAAAGCCACACTCATCTTTATTATCTTTATTATCATAAAATTTAAATAACTACCTTTAGGTACCCCTCATTCTGACCACCAGTGTGTGGGGTATCACACGACCTCTTCTCTCAAACATGAAGGGCCATGACCTCTAAACACTGTAGAAGTGTAATAAGTCTTGAGTATATCAGAGATTACTGTAGCTTGTGCTCAGTCGACAGCTGTGTTTGAGGAGTGTGTGTTTATTGGTGTTTTGCAGCGTTGTGTGATATGCATCCCATGCGAGCGCTCTTTCTCATACCCAGAAATCCTCCGCCCAGACTCAAGTCCAAGAAATGGTCAGTAGCTTCATCTGCTGCGATGCAGTTAGTGTGGAGGTGAAAGGTCAGGGCTGAGGCCTTGCTGTGCTGTGCTTCACAGGTCTAAGAAGTTCTTCAGCTTCATCGAGGGCTGTCTGGTGAAGAACTACACTCAGCGGCCACCCACCGACCAGCTGCTGAAGCACCCCTTCATCAGAGACCAGCCCAACGAGAGGCAGGTGCGCATCCAGCTGAAGGACCACCTGGACCGCTGCCGCAAGAAGCGCGGAGAGAAAGGTACTGACCGCACTTCACGTGTGAGTGTGTGTGTGTGCTCATGAGTGACTGACCACCTGTGCTCCACTGTAGACGAGACTGAGTATGAGTACAGCGGGAGTGAGGAGGAGGAGGAGGAGGCTCAGGAGCAGGAGGGTGAGCCCAGGTAATACACATGCACACACACACACTCGTACACACACATGATCCCTCGAGAGGTGAACAGTATGTGTGTGTGTGTGTGGCAGCTCTATTGTGAACGTGCCGGGCGAGTCGACTCTGCGGCGGGACTTCATCCGTCTGCAGCAGGAGAACAAGGAACGCTCGGAGGCCCTGAGACGCCAGCAGCTCCTTCAGGAGCAGCAGCTCCGAGAGCAGGAGGAGTACAAGAGACAGCTGCTGGCCGAGCGACAGAAGCGCATCGAGCAGCAGAAGGAGCAGAGGAGGCGTCTGGAGGAGGTCAGTGACTGTTACAGGGCTTTTGACTGAATCAAGGAGAGACAGAATACGTCTTATCCTCCACCAGCACGTTCTCAGTAAGCCATAGTAAAGGGTAGGTTAGACTGAAATCTCACGTGCTTGATTCAAAGGTAAACATGTCTAATGTGAGATGACCTTAAAAAGATCTGCAAACCAGAGCGTATTCAATAACGAATATACATCAATCAATCACTATGTACAGGTGCATCTCAATAAATTACAGTGCTGTAGAAAAGTTCATCTGTTTCAGTAGTTCAACTCAATTCACTACAAATGCTTTTTTATTTGTCTTTGAAGTGTTCTGGTTTTTTGAGATCGTGAATTGGTGGTTTTTGTTAAATTAAAAGAACCAAAGACTTAAAATACTTGTCTGTGTGCCCTGAATTTCTCACAATTCACAATTCGAGTTGAATTACTGAAATGAAGCTTTTCCATGACGTTCTAATTTATTGCGATGCATCTGTACATTTAATGACGTTGGGCACAGGTCACGATGTGGTGGTCTTTAACAATCTGAACCTACTGATCCGACCGGAACATGCCATACTTTCAGCTCCCTGCCAAATGTTTGCTTCTGAAAAGCTAAAATCCATGCCATTCTTCTGTTAAGTTAAGGTTGAATAACAGGGTTCTGTGCGTGACCTCTGCTGAGCTGGACAGGTGTTCAGCCTGAGATGAGCGAGAAGGAAACCGCAGTAACGCTTGTGTCTGGTGTGGTGCGCTTCAGCAACAGAGACGCGAGCGAGAGATGAGGAGGCAGCAGGAGCGAGAGCAGAGGAGGAGAGAGCAGGAGGAGAAGAGACGCCTGGAGGAGATGGAGAGGAGGCGCAAAGAGGAGGAGGAGCGCCGAAGAGCAGAGGAGGAGAAGAGAAGGGCTGACCGCGAGCAGGTGAGAGACTGAGTGCTCGGTCTGTTCTAGAGAGAGCTGCTCTCCGTCACTTCAGGGACATGTCAGATCTCTGCACTAAAGCAGAAGTTACCAGCAGGTTCTGAATCCAGCTTCCTTTGCCCCTGAACAACGTTTTGGAACAATCATTTGTCCTGAAATTGCTAATTGATTAGTGCATGTACTGGGTATATAGAAGCGTGCTTCTCTACAGGGTCTAAGCACTGGAGTGTGTGTGTGTGTGTGTGTGTGTGTGTGTGGCAGGAGTACATACGCCGGCAGCTGGAGGAGGAGCAGAGGCACCTGGAGATCCTGCAGCAGCAGCTGCTTCACGAGCAGGCCATGCTCCTGGTGAGAGACGTCTGCACTTCACTCACACACTGACCTCCGCTCGGGTCAGAGAGGTCAAGAGTAATGCAGCAGATGTCAGCTAATATAAGCACACAGATTTGTTGTCCCTTTGCTAAGATTAATAGAGAACTTACTGTAATATACTACAGTAAAAAGTGAGCTGTTTTCATTTCCTCATCCTCAAGCCATTCAAGAGGCAGCTACTATACTAGTTGTAAATAATACAAAGTTTCCTTATTACTTCCTTGTTTTTTTGTTTTTTTTTATTGTTGACAAAAGACCATCCCTCTTTATTAGAAACCACTTCTCAGAACACCCTGTAGCTGCTGTTACTACTGGCTCTGGTTGTGGATGTGTAAAGCGTTAAGTGTGTGTGTGTGTGTGTGTGCGCGCGCAGGTGGATGAGCGTCACCGCAGAAGTGCTCAGGGATCTCCTCAGGCCGCGGTCCTACAGAAGCAGCCTCCAGCTGTACCCCCGCGGTCATCTGAGCCCTTCTCCAACGGCAGCAGCAGCAGTGACCCGCAGGTGAGCACACACACACACGCACACACTCCACACACACACACACACACACTCCTCTGATCCCCTCTCCAGCGGCAGCAGCAGTGAGCTGCGGGTGAATCTCTGTGCTGTTGGCAGGATCTGACGGCGCTGGCTAAGGAGCTGCGAGCGGTGGAGGACGTCCGGCCCCAGCACAAAGCCACGGACTACTCCTCCTCCAGCGAGGACTCGGGCACCACTGACGACGAGGACGACGAGGAGGTGGACCAGGACCAGGGAGAGGAGTCGACCTCCGGCCCCGAGGACTCCCGCGCTGGGTACGAACCCGCACGCAGCACAGTTCCGAATATTTTCTAAAATATAAATCCATATCCCAATGCAAAAACTACGCGTTCTGATGCTAGCTGTGCACAAGAAGAAACGGCGATGTAGGTGTCATTGCATTTCAGTTGAAGCCACTGCATGCGGCACCGCTGTCTTGTTTGTTCAGTATATAGAAGAAAAAGAGAACATGCGTGCAGAGAAGATGTTGTTTATGTCAAAGCCGAAACCAAGCCTTTCACACAGAAATGGTATTTCTATCTAGAGGGACATCTGCCACTCTCACAAGAGTTTAGAGATGTTTAGAGAGCCGTGTTAAATTAATGCAAGTTAAACGAAAAAAAGGCTCCCATCCCACTGCATCTCATGTTTTATATTAAGCTATGCATACACAATGCTGTTTTGTTTAGAATTTTTAGGTAGTTTTTATCAAATTTATTATCTAGTTTTTCTGAACATTATGACAGCCGTGTTATTCATTGCTCAAAGAAATATGCATTAGTAATGTTTATTGCTCGATGCGCCCTCTTGTGGCAGCAAGACTTAAATTAGGCCTATGCTTCTTATATTGGAACGTAATTCATCTAGTTAGTGATGTGCTGCAGCTGCATGACATTCGTTAGTTCACGATAACATGCAAAGGGTAAAAAAAACATTGCGTGTATTAGGTGCAGTTAACCTTTACAGAGAGCAGGCTTTGAGAGTTTGTGTAATGAGCTCAGATCATTCTGTGATCCACAGCTCATCCAGACTCAGTAACGGAGAGACGGAAGCAGCCAAGACCATGGTTGTCCAAGACAACGACGCGTCTTCTACGCCATGCAAAGACAGCACGCTGGTCATGAGACAGGTGTCACACACACACACACACCAGCCTCCTGCTGGACACATTTCTACACTTTTAGTAGGTGTCTTTACCTGCTGTACCAGCCCTGATCAAGCACCTGAACAAGCTTGTCAGTGTCTTCAGATTTACTCTCTAGGGCCGGACCTCTGCTATACACTTACTGTGAAAGTGCACAGTACACATTAGATGCTTACTTTATGTGACTGCATCTGTCGAGCCGTACATCACCAAAAGGACTGCTGTAGGTAAAGACACCTAATATAAAAGGGCGTGATTACTGATCGTGGGAAGGATGGACTCGCACCGATTTGACTGTTTCTCATCTCATCCCATCTCATGTAACAGCAGAATTATATTGTAGTGCTTTAGCGTTGACATGAAGGATAAAAACACGACTTCTACATTTATGTTATTCTTTCCATTCTGTTACCATACCTTCATAGTCCTTGTTTTCTGTGAATGTCTTTATTTCTTTATGTTCAGCTCATTTTAGAATGATTATTGTTTACCATTCAAATAAAAAACCTTTTGATAATTACAAGTTTGCCTCAGCGACGGAAAAAGCTTTGCCCATGCGTGGACCCAGACGTTTGCCTTTCTCAGTTCCAGAGAGCGGGGCCCATGGCAGTGCTGGGCTCCGGCTGGAGTCCCAGTCCTGTAGAGTTTGGGCAGAGGAACTGCATGAGGGGCCGAAACCCCCTGCTGCCCGACCTGCTCCAGCAGAGTCCACGCTCTCCCCCGTCCTCGTCTGTCCCCAGCAGCCCTGCCCTGTCCCCCCTCAGTCCCTCGGACAGGGTCCCTTGCCTATCCGAGGTATGCAGCGCAGTAGAGCCGCAGACTAGACCTTCTCTGCTGTTCTGATGGTGGGAGGTTCGCTGTCTCTTCACCGCTCTACTAATTCTCTTAGCAAGCTTCTAACAGCTTCTTCGGGTTAACCAGCATTAACAAGTAACCTATGAGCCAGATCAGATATGATAACACATGCTCAAGCAGATGTGCAAAAGACTTCCTCCCCCCAATAATTGCATACTGGCTGAAATAAAACCGGCTCATGTGAGTAATGCACATTTATAGAATTAATTTTATGTTGGAAGCTTGTATGGCTGATGAACATGTAAGCAGTAGTATACTACTGGTAGCCTGTTTCAGTTCAGGGATACTGTTGTCAGGAGTAGCTGGAATAGTATGCTGTCGTATCCGTTATAATGGATCTGGTGTAGACTCACAACACAAGAGTCTAACAGTCTTCCCCAGCATCTGAATCTTTGTGCAGCTGCAGTTTAGATGGCCGTAAACCTGAGAAAGCTCTCTACCCTTCACCGATGAGGTAAAGCAGACGTTAAATTGAGAAGCGGATAGAAAATCACTTTACTGAGATGATGATATGACGTTTTATGCACACACACACACACATCGCTGCTTTTGAAATTGAACTGGAAATTAAGTGCTGGTCGTCCGGTCGGAGGAGAACTAGCCCCAACTGAGCCTGTTAACTTCTAAACATGATTCCTAAGACGCCATATTTGCTTGGAGAATTGTTTTGGGAATGGATTGTGATATCTTCTGAACTCATCATGATTCTCTCTAAAATGTATTCGGAGCTTAGATTTTAACAGCAGATGGCGCTCTAATCTAGTTTTTAACTACACACTCAAATGCTGATGAAGAAGAGCATTTGTGTGTTCAGCCGAGTCATGTAGTTTCACTTCAGAATGATGCCAGATCACAGCCCCTTTTCTGATTTGAAAATCAAACTTAAAACAACCCTACATAATATCAGGTGTTTCTCTACACGACTCGTGAGAAGGAACTGATTCTTCACTGCGTCCTGTCAGATTACAGTAAAGATTCAAAAGTCATGTAACCCAGCCCCAGAAACCTAGAAAAGACATGCTTTTCTCAGAAGGTTTGTCCTTCAGCTTGCTTGCATCTATTTCACCCACTCTTAACTCTCTTTCTGTCTCTTTGTAAAGATTGTTGTTTTCAGTAAATTCATATTTTTTTTCACCAACCACCATCAAGTCATTCAGCATGTTTTGTCATCTGTGTGTTTGGTTGTAGCTGTTAGACTGTTAGTGCTAAGCTTTTTACGAAAATGATTAGAATCAGTAAACTACAGAGCATTTAACATTGAGGTGTAACGATTGGTTTACGCTATTTTCTCACTCTTTGTTCACTGTGTGATCGCAGACTCCCACCGTGCCGAAGCACAAGTCTTCCTCGTCTTTCACGCCCTTCATTGACCCACGTCTCCTCCAGGTCTCTCCCTCCACCGGCAGCGCTCTCAATAATGCTGGTAAGTGAGGCCATCAGAGGACAGGCCCGGTCCAGCCTCAGCCTAACACTACCAGACACCAGAACACCAGCTGGAAGCATGCTTTTTATTTTATTTTGATTTAGGTGTTGTAATAATAAACAGGATAGGATTTTCATGTCAGTCATTTGAGCTTCAGTCTTTGCTGTACATTTTCATTAGTGAATCTAATAAAACATAAGAAAAAACTGATTAGAAATGTGTTCAAAAACTTGCTCAATCTACTCGCTACATCTCTTTGCAGTGAGGATGAGATTAAATGAAAGCATGAGTGTGAATTTCAGTAGCATTGTCTAAAGTACTGATCATTGTAGCCAATCAATCATTTTTATTTATATAGCGCTTTTAACAACACAGGTTGCCATCAAAGCACTGAACAGAATAAAATAGAAGAATACAATGATAGGGATGTATAATGACAAGATTGAACAATTTGTTATTAAAGCCAGAGGCGACAGCGGCAAGGAAACAAAACCCCATCCATACAGAATGGAGAAAAACAACCTTGGGAGAAACAAGACTCAGTTGGGGTCAGTTCTCCTCTGACCGGACGCCCAGCACTTAACTTCCAGTTCAATTTTAAACGCAGCTGTGTCAGGACTTATTTTTTTTTGTGTGTGTGTGTGTGTATCAGGATCTGGTGATCTGTCCACGGGGGTCATCTAGGTGTTCTGGTCTCTGATGAACATAATCTCTGTGTGCTGATCCACCATCTAGTCTGGATACAAACTGAGAAACAGAATAAGAAAGAAACAAGACTAATATTAGCGTAGATGCCATTCTTTTTACGATGTCACAAGTACACCGTGTTTTAGGAGTAGTGTTCCCAGTTCCAGCTGATCTAATTAATGCAGCCTAAAAATCATTTAACGGATTTGAATAATAAAAGGTGTGTTGGTGTGTTATGTGTAGGCTAAGTTAAAAAGATGTGTCTTTTAATCTAGATTTAAACTGGCAGAGTGTGTCTGCTTCCCGAACAGAGTTAGGGAGATGGTTCCAGAGTTTAGGTGCTAGATAGGAAAAGAATCTGCCGCCCGCAGTTGATTTTGATATTCTAGGTATTATAAAATGGCCAGAGTTTTGAGAACGCAGCGGACGTGCAGGACTATAATGTGATAAGAGCTCGCTCAAGTATTGAGGAGCTAAACCATTCAGGGCTTTATAGGTAATTAATAAGATTTTAAAATCTATTCGATGTTTGATAGGGAGCCAGTGCAGTGTTGACAGAACCAGGCTAATGTGATCATACTTCCTAGTTCTAGTAAGGACTCTAGCTGCTGTGTTTTGGACTAGCTGAAGTTTGTTTATCAAGCGTGCAGAACAACCACCCAATAAAGCATTACAATCAATTACAGTCTTGAGCCGTGAGTCTGCTTAACAGTGCTCAAATGCTAGTGGGAAATGCTGGTATTGTTTCATTTTTTAAATTTGTGTTTTGACAGCCCTTGTATGAAGAAGTGTGAGATGGGTATGTTGTAGTTTGCATCAGTTTTAAGGTTTAAGAACTTAATTATGAATGGAATTGGGTAGATCTCTGTAGTCTATCTTAAGATCCTAAGGAATTATCATGATGCTCACAACCCAAAACATGATTGAATAGACTCTAGGTGCGTGAAGGGCAGGAACTATATTTGGACCAATGGGTAGTCCTTTCCATCCTAGGCTTCATACCAGAGGTGGTCTTCTTGTCATTGCATATTCATCTGATAGAGTTGGACAGTTTAGTAATGTCTAGTCCACCTAGATCCAGAGAAAATATATAAAACTTTTGTCCATTGCTGCAGTCAGAGACTGGATCCTGGTGAGCTCCAGCGAATGCTGCTCTCTACAGTTTGTCGAACAGTATTTAATTTAGAGACTTCAATACATAAAAAAGTAAAATAATGGGGACTCTAAAAAGTACATTACAAAATCAGAAACAGTGAGTAAATGTTTTTTTTCTCTTTGAGATTACAGACTTATCTGCATACATGCAGTAAACACTATAGACTATAGAGAATACCTCAGCTGCCTGATGGCTTGTGTCGTCCAGCGCTACTCTGCTAAATGTGATTTTAAAGATATTATCATCAAATTGAACTTGATGTTGTTTACAGGGAAGCTGCTTTGAAACGTTGTGTGTTGTGAAAAGTCCTGACTGGATATTGTGTCTTGGTCAGGTTACAGTAATGATGCCCGGCTGCAGGAGGCTCTGAGGCAGGACGCGTCACGTAAAGGATCGGTGGTCAACGTCAATCCCGTCAACACAAGGCCCCAAAACGACACGCCAGAGATTCGCAAGTACAAGAAGAGGTTTAATTCAGAGATCCTGTGCGCTGCCCTCTGGGGTGAGTGATTCCTGAGCAGAAATCAAAGAAGCAAAGGCTTCTATGTCTTACATGTGCAAAGCATTATTTTAATGAGTTGTTCACTAGTCATTGAGAGTGAAAGAAGTCAATTACAGCAGTACTCCAGAATGTGGCCGTGTTCACATGATCTCTTAAATAGTGTGTTCTCAGATGACTCACATTAACAACAATCGTGTGTATTAATGATTTACTAGCAATTTATGTACAGTCTAATTTCTAATTGTCATACCACTCGAATTTCGTATTAAGAAATTAAGTCAATTATTCTTCCTTCGAACTAGTTGTCTTGAAAATACCAGTCTATCTGTAATAAGAAGCACATTTAAAACTGTCCTCTCTACAATTTGCCATCAAAATGGTCATTCATTATTTAAGGCACTGTAAGAAAAGGTTATAAATCCAAGGTCCTCAGGAGAATGATGCGGGGCGTAATGACACTTTATTCTTTAACTAGAGCTATGAATTGAGTGCAGAAAGACAAATATTCATTTTTTGTGAGGATTATCAGATGTTCCTGGTGTTATTGTGAATGAATAACTAGTTGATATGTTTCCAAAGAAAATGAAAGTTTGATCTTTCATCCAAATAACTCTCTCTGCCTCAGAAACATCTTTCTACCTCAGCTCTCACTTCTCTCCACACAGTGCAGTGTGTGTGTATCAGTTCTGTTTTTAAAAGAGAAGTAGTCTTTGAGCGGTGATCTTGAGTGTGTGTGTGTGTGTGTGTGTGTGACGTGTTTTCTCTGCAGGAGTGAATTTGCTGGTGGGCACCGAGAGCGGCCTCATGCTGCTGGACCGCAGTGGTCAGGGCAAGGTCTACCCGCTCATCAGCCGCAGACGCTTCCAGCAGATGGACGTTTTGGAGGGACTCAATGTGCTGGTGACCATATCAGGTACCGCTGGCCTCGGCGGGCATAGAGCGTGTTTGCTACATCCTCTGTGTGGTCTGGCACACACACACACATACACACACTCACTCACACACACACACACACACACTCACTCACTCTCTCTCACACACACACACTGACTCAATCACTCACACATGTGAACAAATACTCAATCATTCAATCACACACACACTCTCACTCACTCTCACACACACACACACAGACCCATTCACTCAATCACACACACACACTTTGCACTTCCTCTGTTTCTGCGTGTCTGTGGTGGTGTGATGTGGAAACTGTGATCAGTTCAAAACAGAGAAATTGTGCAAATGCTGTTTTATTATTACGCATTAGTTGATTATGTTTAGACATGGTGAAATATTCCATTACACTCAGAGATGCTTTTGAAAGAGCTGTGGCATCCTGATCTGTCTGGCTTTAGAAATACAAGACATGTAGAGAAGTCATTCATTACAAAATCTTCTAATCTTCTAATTCTTAGAAAATTAAGTTTAAGTTTTTTTAAGTCATTTAAGTTTTCATAATCCATTTGTAAAATATTACACTTGAGTGAATGAATTGGTATGTAAAACTGTTTTATTTACAATTGTGACGTTTGATGCTCACTGGTGTAAGCTATAGTAAGTGTTGGCATTCTTTAATGAATTACAACGACCCACAACACAAAACATTTACATTTTAATCCTTTATCAGCCAATTTCAATAATTCTCCAGTAATATTGAGCATCATAGTTTGTACCGAACTGGCAAGAATCACCAAACACTTCCAAACGCACTGTTGTGGCTTGACTGTACTGTACCAAACTCAGATCAAATATCTCTCCTGTACGTCCCATAAGCTCTCCAGCGAGAGCAGACCATCCATTCAGAGACACGCTCTGAGACAACTTAAGCACTTTTCTCTTTCTTTGTAGGAAAGAAGAATAAATTGCGGGTGTACTATCTCTCCTGGCTGAGGAACAAGATCCTCCATAATGACCCTGAGGTGGAGAAGAAGCAGGGCTGGACCACAGTAGGAGACCTCGAGGGCTGCGTGCACTACAAAGTCGGTACGTCTTCATATTTCTTCATATCACAGCTGTCTCATTTCTGCTCCTTACTTGGCCCTTGATCTGATGCTTTGTTTGGGCTGTAGTGAAGTACGAGAGGATCAAGTTCTTGGTTCTGGCTCTGAAGAATTCGGTGGAGGTGTATGCCTGGGCTCCCAAACCCTACCATAAATTCATGGCTTTCAAGGTGAGTGATGTTCTGAACTGGTCTGGTCTTCTGCCTGCTGAATAACACACTTCAACGGACACTTCTGAGGACAAAGAGCTGCTTTTTACACCAGTCTTCTCTGGTCTTCATTAAAACATATAAATTAATTCAGACGAGTCTGTTTGTAGGGTTGTGTAGAGTCCTGAAGTTTCTCTTACAATGACAGGAGAGAGCTTCACCACATTCCTGCCAAACTATTACTTCATCTGGAATTAGTTCAGCATAAAACACACTGCTTTTCTTGTTCTTAGCAGTTTGTCCTCTACTTCAGAATGTGTGGCAATAACATGTTTGTTATTTTGGTGTAAATTTGGCAACCTAAATATGCAGCTACTATACTACATTCTCAAACTACATTCGCTCTACTACAACTACATTTGCAAGAGAGCCTGTGTTAGCATTTGTTGTTTTAATTGATCAGAATAGTTTATTTAGGGGTGTTAGGGGCTTCGTTTTACAGGTACATCTCAAAAAAATAGAATAGGTTTTTTCTCAACACTGAATATTACATATACATATTTATATTTGAGTTTCATTAAATGATCATCCCTACAATATAAAATCCATAGGTATCTCTTGTTCTTTGATGCCCCAATAACAAGAAAGACTGCTGACTTGGCAATGGTCCAGAAGATGATCACTGACCCCGTCCATAAAGAGGTTGAGTCACAGAAGGTCCTTACTGAAAGAGCTGGCTGTATCAAAGCTTTACTGGAAGAACGAAATGGGGTAGAAAAAGGTGTTCGAGCAACAGGGATGACCGCAAACTTGAGAATTCCGACAAATAAAGCTGATTTAAACACTTGAGAGAGCTTCAGAAGGAGGTACTGGAGCTGGAGTCTCAACGCTCAGACATCTTCAGAAAAAGAGCTGTCAAGACGCTTTGAAACAGAAACATCTTAACTGGGCTAAGGAGAAAAATATCTGGACTCTTTCTCTTTTCAAATAAAAGCAAATTTTACATTTCATCTGTAAATCAAGGTCTTGATTCCAGAGGAAGACTAAGGACCCTAGCACCTTCAAACTATGCCAAAACCACTTCCAAGTGTTTTGACTAATTAAGCACAGATATATCATAGCAGTCAACATGACTGACCTGAACCCCATGTGAAATATATGGTATATTTTCAAGAGAGAGACGAGAAACACAGAAGAGCTGAAGCTCAAGTGTCTCAGCAGAGCCACAGATTGGTCTCTTCATTCACTCCTCACAGATGCTGGAGTTTGTTCTGAAGGAGCCCATACCAAGTATTGAGTGCAAATAAGTTAATTTTTGAAATAAGTTAAAAGAAAAATTCATGTTTTTCACGATTGTATGATTGTATCTACACGATTGTAGATTTATATTTTTCAGATGTATGTATATTAGTGTCCACTCAACAACGTTAACAGCAGCTACACAGAGGCACGATATTACTGTAATAAATGATAGAAACTCTAACTGCTGGTCAGATTCTAGCCCAAGCATTTAAAGTGACCGCTTTGAACGAGCGACTGTTTTCTCTCTGTGTGGCAGTCCTTCGGCGATCTGGTGCACAAGCCGCTGCTGGTGGACCTCACAGTTGAAGAAGGCCAAAGGTTAAAGGTCATCTACGGCTCCTGCTCTGGCTTTCATGCTGTGGATGTGGACTCGGGAGCTGTCTACGACATTTACCTGCCCACACACGTATGTAGTGACACAGAGGAGCATTGATCTTCTTCATCCAAGGTGGCACATTCTCATTGTACTGAGTTCGACGTGTTCCTGGAACAACCTTTTAATCCAAAAATGTAGTCTTGACCATATCTCTACACCTGAACCAAACCTTACCCACGAGTAATGTCCAGATTTAATGATAGATGAATGACACTGATGTACAAACACCAAACACTGATAGGAAACCTAAACTTCACAAAAACTATAAACTGTTTCTTCAAATCCAATTGGTTAATCACAGTGTTGTTTCAGGGTCAACAAAGATGTTCAACCAGGAACACATAGAACTCTGCAAAATCAAGTTCTTGGTCCTCTGTGTGCTCCTGACCCTTCCTCTCTCTCCTCTAGATTCAAACCAGCATCCAGTCGCACGCCATCATCATCCTGCCCAACACGGACGGGATAGAACTGCTGGTGTGCTACGAGGACGAGGGCGTGTACGTCAACACCTACGGCCGAATCACCAAAGACGTGGTGCTGCAGTGGGGCGAGATGCCTACGTCCGTCGGTGCGTGCCTTGCTCGTCAGATGAGTGTTAAAACAATATGAGGATTCATCTAAATGAGCTGGGACTAGCAGAGCCACAGCTAATGCTTTTAATGATCTTGAGATTTAAACATTTTGAATATCTTGAGATGGATTGGCACAGGAGTTCAGAATCAGGTTGTTCATTAAACCATTTCAGTTAAAACATAAAACAACACAAATAGTATAATGCACAGGAAGCAAAAGCAGTCCTTGCGTGTGATTTAAAAATACAGTCCTTGAACAGCTGTAAAGGTAAACATCAGAAATATAGAGTAGTTCCTGACATCTTTTTCTCTTCTGACTGTCATATTCCTTCGATCTCTAAAGTATAATTTTTCTCTTTTTCTATTTTGTCATGGAATCTGTTTTTTTTTTAAAGCAAATTGCATTTGTTATGGACTCCCATCTCCACATAGAAACTTAAACTATTTTAGTTTGTTGTTTTTGAATCGCTTTATTTTACTGTGGATATACGTTTATTTATTTGCTAATTTATTGATCTCTCTAAATGGCCCATTGTGTAAATTTATGGGATCAATGGTCTCAGGCTCCTCATTCGTTGAGACAATTTTGTTAAAATGGTTTCAGAGACTTGGTTCAGTGTGTCTCGCTGCTGACAGAATGACTGAAAAACACGAATTATTTCATAATCGTAGATGACTCAACTGTGATAAGCGTGATATTGTGTGATCTACGGCTCTCCATCTGAAAGCAGGAGATGGAGATTTACTAATGATCACAGAACAAGCTTTACATTTGAATGAAGTTTCACTATAATTTGTTATATCAGTAAGTCTCAATAGATTTGAAAAAATTATTTCAAAATACTGTTGATTTTTCAGTAAGGTAAACTTCAACATATGCCATAGCATTGTTTTAACAGCTGACAACGGTCAAAACACTCTGTGTAATAACTCGTGAAGAAGCTTCTTAATCTTCCTGAACGCACTTAAAGAATTTGTCTGAATTTGCAGTAATGGTTTTAGAACCGACTCAATTGACTGTCTGAGAGTCACTAGTGGTTCGTTCAGTCTTATTTCACATGCTCTCAGATGTTCCTGGCCTGTTCTGCATCAGGTGTGATCATGAACAAAGCTGGACGCAGTCAGACTGCTGCTTTTTCCTCGACGCCCTTGTGTTTTTATGTTGGAATATCCATTAAGGCAATCGATCAGTGAGTAGTTCCAGATGACGACAAGACTCACCTGTATTCTGTGTGTCTTGCAGCATATATTCGCTCTAACCAGATCATGGGCTGGGGAGAGAAGGCTATAGAGATCCGCTCTGTGGAAACGGGACACTTGGATGGAGTTTTCATGCACAAAAGAGCTCAACGACTCAAGTTTCTGTGCGAGAGAAATGACAAGGTGCGTTTTTGCATCCTCTTTTGACTGTTTCTGCTGTGAAATCAGTCGGTTGAAAATATGTGATGATTTAAAGCCGGACTGATTCAGTTAGGAGTTCATATTTCTTAAGGAAAATGTTCAGATGCTCTTTTTTTCTTTTCATCTCGTCTCTGTATAATGCCTATTAAAGTGCTTTGTTTACTGCAGTAACCAAGGAAACGCTTTAAGCTGAGAGTGAATCTGCGTCTCATTCAGATTACGTCTGCTGTTTCTAATCCATGCAGACATATTTTCTGTATAGTTTTACGAAATTGAGGTCAGACCATTGTGTTTTTGGTTCATATTTTAAAATGATATAATCTATTAATAGAATTATATGTTGAACAATGTTGCATTGGATCATGATTAAGATATGGTGGTTGCCTCTCATTTGAAATGGAAAGATCGCCTTATTTTGTTCATAGGAAGAGATTTCTTCCTATGTGTTACTCATTTATTTGATTCAGGCTTGTTTTACATTTTTTTTTATTTAGTTATTTATATTTACATGTTGCTATTTAGTTACTTATAAATGAAGACACTAAATGCAACCAAAGCCAACAAAAGAGCAGCAATATGTTTTTATGTCACAAAGAAATGTGTAGCATTCTGAATCGAAATTAAATGTATTAATTAATTAATTAATTACCACAGTTTTGCTTTAAGAATGATGTAGATGTATGAATTGCATGTTTAACAGTAGTGAGAGTCTAACAGGAAGCATCACTGAGAGCATGTGATCTGTTATCTGTGTGTGTGTGTGTGTGTGTTGTGCAGGTGTTCTTCGCCTCGGTGCGCTCCGGGGGCTCGAGTCAGGTGTACTTCATGACGCTGGGACGCACCTCTCTTCTCAGCTGGTGAAGAAGCGCCTGACGCTCTGAGGACTGACACACACACACACTGAGGAGCGGCTCGAGTATCTACAGTATTATTGCTAGTCTGTGTAAATGTCTTTCTCTAGAGTTTAATAAAATCTGACTCCGCTGAGGGGAACGCTGCTGTCGTGTCTCTCGCTCACAATGGTGAAACACTAAATGGCTTTTTTTTTTGTCATGCATTTTTTATTTATGGCTTGTATTTATTTCTAGGTTTGTTTTGTTAAATGGGTTCTTTCTGAGCAGAGTAGTTCCAGTAATGTGCAGGATTCCTCAGAGCAGATGCAGACCGCTCAAACACTCTGTTAGTGACGACTGTCCTGTGGCTCTCCTTTTCATCATCTTGTCTGTCTCTTCTGCTTTCTTTTTTTCGTTTTGTTTTTATAGCTCTTACCCTCTTTTTCTTCTGCCACGTGTCGGATGACCGTGGTCTTGATCATTTTAAATCGGGCATCTCCACTGCATCCAAACCTCAAGTGTTGACCCTGACCGTCGTCATCTTTTAAGGAGCGTCTTTGAGAAACCGTGAAGGAAAACTAGTTCTGCCATTTCATGCATTGGACCTGGAAACATCTGGTCTGTCCACATCCAGACCATAAACCTGGCCTTTGAATCTTTTGTATGTTTCTTTGTTTGTTTTTTGTGTGCTTGACCAATACATTTTGTAGATACTTGGATGTCATCACCATCACAAATGGAGGACTGATGAAACGCTACCTTCAGTCGGATGTGAAAGACCATCTTGGTCGTGGACTGTGATTATTATGAGTTGAAGCTCAACTGTGTTTATTTAATGAAAGGCAGGACTACGAATGAAAGTTCAGAGACGCTGCTTCCGGTGCTTTTGTTCTGTCTTCTCTCTCACACACATACACACACATTTGTGGTTTATGGGGACTAGTGTAATGGTTTTTATACTGTACAAACCGTATGTGTTATTGTCCTACACCTAAACCTACCCCTTACAGGACACTACTGATATTATTAGATTTTCAAAACGTCAGTACGTTTTTTTTAAGCCTTTTGAATTATGAGGACATTGGCAGTGTCCTCATTAACCACCTCCAAATTGTAATACTACACATTTGCGTCCCTATAAACCACACACACACACACTTCTGCTGACTGCAGTGAATCTGCTGGATGATGTCTGTTATGATTACTGGAGGTATTTTCTCTGTTTAGTTAATCTCTCCCCACACACATTATAGATTATATGTTCTATAAGTTCTATATTTATGTTTCTTGTGTTATTTAGCATTAGATCATTTTAAGATTTCAGCAATGCTGTTGAATTTCAGTGAGATTTGTCAGAAGAAGGAAGCTGAATCGTGCCAGTGGCAAACACTAAGAGTGAAGCAAACGTGTTTAGAAAAGCCACGAAAGAAAACTGCTTTGTTTTTAAGCTTTAACTTTGAGAGTTTCTCAGTTCTTCATAGAGTTAAACACAATTAGCGATTGTGATGTTTCAGTTCTTGCCCTGATATAGTGACCTGAAGTAAATTCACCTGGAAAAAAGAAAAGAGGTTTAAATGAGCAAAGTTTTGTAAATCTGATGTTGATTACTGTGTTTTATTTGAAATTTTTTTTTTTTCTTCCAGCCATAATTCTTGTTAATTAATGGGTGATAATAATCCGGATGGTGTTTCCTCAGCGCTGCTTTGACTTTCTGGAGCTGTTCTTGGCTGACTGGTTGTCTGTTTTCAGTCGTGGCACTGTAACGTATGTCCTCTCTCTATATGACAGGAAGTCCTGTATTTTCCTGATGGTCCTTTGTTTTTCTTTGGAAATAAATTGGGTTTACTTTAAGAAGTGATGCCTTTGTTATTTGTTGTGTTTCTGGTGTTTCTGCACTCATGTCTGTTGTTAGGTGCAGAAATGTAATAAGTGTAAAACGACACAAAATAGCTTATTGCATAAGTTAAATACAAATTAATCTTTGTTAAAGCTGCGGTGTTGTTTAGCAGACCAGACAGAAGTAGCTATTTCTAGGCTACTGTCTCTTTAAGACTAAATGCATGGACTGGGTGTGTCTCACACTCTTTGATCGCCCTCTGGTGGCTGGCTGCAGTACAGGTCATAAACCCCACCCTTTTTGTGATAAGTTTGTAGTAATTTGGTGCTATACAAATGGGGTGTGTCGTGGCTTACTGGGTCTGCCTGAGTTTGATACCGAGGCTCCACCTTTTGACCAGTCTGTGCAGACTCTGGCTCCAAATGACGTAATTTATTCAAGATGGCAGATTATTTGAGAACTTTGTGATGCAGACATTAGCAGTGTTTATTAATTAATCATAGAGTATCAACAACAGCATTAAGGTAAATCATAAACAGTACCAGGCAATGGTCAGGACAAGCAGTGATCAGGTAAAGTCTATATATCCAAGCAGTAAAACAATCAACAGAGAGGAATTGTCCAAGATCAAACACAGGGAGGTAAGTAGTAAACGCTGGGAATTGTTGGCTGGGGCAAAACAAGACTTCGCGTCTGTTGAGGGCACAGTTTCTCTCTGAGAACTATATGTTTTTCAATTTTTTTGGTGTATTGTTTACTGACTGCTTGATAGTGTATATAATTTTGATCCCTTTGTTCATGATTTGAAAGCAGTGCTTGATTTTGAACACAGGTAAAACAGTATTGAGGCAAAAGTTTCATTATGTAAGAGCAGTATAACAAATAAAATCTAAACTCTGGAACAATCTCCCTAACTCTGTTCGGGAGGCAGACACACTCTGCCAGTTTAAATCTAGATTAAAGACACATCTTTTTAACATAGCCTACACATAACAAACTAATACACTTTTATTATTCAAATCCGTTAAAGGATTTTTAGGCTGCATTAATTAGATCAGCTGGAACCGGGAACACTACTCCTAAAACACGGTGTACTTGTGACATCGTAAAAAGAATGGCGTCTACGCTAATATTAATCTTGTTTCTTTCTTAATCTGTTTCTCAGTTTGTATCCAGACTAGATGGTGGATCAGCACACAGAGATTATGTTCATCAGACACCAGAACACCTAGATGCGCTCTTTGGACAGATATCACACACACACACACTCACATTCACACTCACTCACTCACACTATTACTATTACTATTTTAAAGACTTACAGTGAATCTAATGATTTTATTGAATAATTTCCATCATAATTGTTACATTTGCTACTTGTTACACTTATCTAGTAATGCAGCAACAAAAGTGATTCATGACCACAAGGCATGAGAAACACAGCACTGCATTTCATCTGCTCATACCTCTTGCATTATATACAGGATATGCTGCATGGGAACGTTCAACATTTTCAATAGGGACTGCATGAATATCTGAACATGAAATCAGCATTTGAATGTGGGTAAGCTTATGTAAAATTACTATTAAGGTAAGATTATGTCCTGATCAGATTCAGAATTCAGATGGATGATTCAATCACTGCTGTGTGTAGATCTTTGCACGCACACACACACACACACACACTGATGTTTATCTGTGAACTATTCCCAAAGAGCAACATAGTGTTGGCCCAGATCTGGCCCACTTCTGGACCTTGTGTAATCCATGTGCCGAAACTTCTTGCTGTCTTTGTTAGCAGTAGTTCATTAGGAGTTGTTAAATAATATAACAATGGTTCTTCAAATGTCACAGAGGCACAGTGTGGCACAATAAAGGAGCAGATGTTGTGTTTCATAACTGTAGTCCTACACAGTGACACTTCACTATGACTAATGTGAGTAAATATGAGTGTTTGGTGGTCAAAACTAACCACAGAGATGGGGCAAGAAGACTGTGACCTTTCGTTTGGAAGAAGTCCCAGCACATGCAATCTTGTCTCTGTCGGAACTGAGAAATAATGGCTCAAGTACCCAAGAATATATTATACTCGTGAGATTTCAACATCAGAAAATAACTGATGACAGGACAAGTGTCTAATGCCATATGTGTTCATGAATAATCTGTATTAGGGAGCGCTGTTGTTAAAAATGACTGAACATCACTGATTTATGTAACTATTACTCATAGAGAACGTGGGAAATACCACCATCATACTAGAGTGTGTATGTGTGTGTGTGTGTAGTGTATATGTATATTTTATACATATAAAATCATGGGTAACATTTCTGTCCACAGAACATTAAATATTGAAAATGTTATTTTTTCATTTTAAAAAATACACATACTTCATAAATCACTAACATTTTTTTAGTATCCTGTGTGGTTATCATATATATTGCATACTCTGGTGCATTGATTTAATAGTGAGAATATTAGTTTATGTAATATGATTTACTTGATCTTTTTATGTTTGACAGTTACCACAGTTACTTATATTGTAAATGTATCAATTGTATTTACAATACTTGCAGAAGTCTTATTAGAAAGAGTCAGTATGTTTCTATGAATAGAGTTCTAGCACACTGTTAGATGTGCTTTTTGCAACTAAACATTTTTTGTTTGACCTCAGGAGCCAGAAGCACTCACCATGGCATGCTGACAGAAAGGACATATGTAGTTCCACCACATTCTCAATCTCTGTACTCTGTTTCCACTCTTTTTCCATCTTGTTGGTGATGAACTACATGGACATAACACATTCCTTCAAAAATCATATAGTGTTTGGATAGGTATTCCTGTTATTAGGTGTTCATTCCTGTTATTAATACATTTTGTTCTATGAAATGAGATTAAACAGCTGTTTTTTTTTCTTTGTTTCTTTCATTGTTTATCCAAAAGTTTACTTAAATATATGAACTAAAAAAATATAATCTTGTACTCTGGGTCTCCTGTAAAATAAAAAATGGCTCTGGCCATTCAATGCCTGGCCTCATGTGGAGAGAGTATGCAGGCGCTGATACCAGGGTTAGGAGGTTTTGGTCCAGAAGCTCAGTGATGTCCAGATCTGGGAGGAATTATCCCAGCACACCATTAGGAGCATGCATGCAAGCACAAATTACTGAGTACCATTCTCAATTGCTGCAAAGAAATTTCAGTAAGATGGGATTTTTCTCTTTGATTTTTGGGGGTGTCTTTGAATTCAGCCTTCTGTGGGTTAATCATTTTGTTTTCCATCAAATGATGTGGCATCTTTATGTTCCTAACGCATATCCCAATCCATATCAGTATAGATATCCAGAATATTACTTTTTTGAGCATTTGTGTATTTATATATACGTAATTATATATAGTGCACACACATTATAAAATCTATGTGTTTATATATATATATATATATAAAACCATAGGTCTGTAGAGGAACTACCAATGTGTCATCAGTTTCCTCTTTTTTTTTCCAAAATGTACAAACGCAGGCATTTGTTTTAGAACATCATGATTGCATCAGGAAGATCACGCAACGCATGCAAACACATGAATAATAGCCACACTGTGTGCTCAATCCACCCCAGACTCAGTGTAATGTTCATCAGTCCAAATACACAATGTGTTACGTGTTGAACAGCTTTGGTGTGTTTTCTTGCACATCTCGTTGTGTGTCCTCATATAGCAGGTCAGCGCAGTTTCGGATTTTCTCCAACAGGCCCAGTAAACCTCTGAATGTCTCTGCATGTTTAGAGGTGCGCTGATGTGGAAATGTGGAGTTTCCATGTATTGATGAGGAAGCTTGGCATGAAGGGAACCTGTCCATAAGAGACACAGAAACACAGAGCACTGCTGAGCGCCTGCTTCTTTCACTTCATCATCATGATCATCAACAGCCAGGTGAGAGCCAGATCATTCAAATCCATCCGGTTTAATGTTAATGTACTATAAATAAAGAATACTTTATTAAAGTCATATATTTTCTTTAAATTGATCTGACTGACTGTGTTAATGATGTGTTCTGCTAGGGTCTCTTTGATGGCAGCACATGTATTGTCATGTTTTCTCTAAGATTATTCCTGACCTCGGCTTTGCCTCTAAAGGGTAAGGATGAGTTTATACAACACTTGTACTGTATCGATGGATGAAGTTTGTGCACAGGACAGCTTCCACACATCCTCTCTTCTCATACAACATATCATTTTTCAGAATTTAGCATTAAGAAGTTACTCATCATCCAGTTTTTGTATCGACTATGCATTCTGGTAGTTTCTGAATTTGGTGTGTATCACCAGGCTGCAAAGAACTAGCTGAGTATCACCAGCATAGCAGGGAAAGCTAACACCATGTCTTCTGATAATGTCTCCCAGAGGTATCATGTAAAGTGTCCTCTAAAAGTAATGGTCCTAGTACTGAGCCTTGATGTAATCTATAGTTCACTTGCGAGCAATATGATACCTCCTCATTTACTGCTACAAACTGATGGTGGTCAGATAATGCCAACATATTTTTCTAGTCTCTTCAAGAGAATGTTGTGACCGATCGTGTTGAATGCAAATCTGAGATCTAAAAGCACTAATAAGGAGAGACATCCATGATCAGATGATAGTAGCAGTCTCAGTAATATGGTACGGTCTAAATCCTGATTGGAAATCGTCACAGATACCATTTTTCTCTAAGAATGAACATGGTTGTGAGGATACAATTTTATTATTTTATTTTAATATTTTTATTTTAACACAACATTCTTTTATTTGTTCAGCTGTATTTTTGTTCTGTTTCTTGGAATTATTTGCAATTTTTTTCTCTTTTTAGTTTAGGCTAGTATTAGTTTTTTTAATGATATTGACACTGATGACTAGAATCAGTACAGTGATTTTGTGGTTGTTGTTTCAGACAGTTGTGTGCTCGTGGGCCCAGAGATGCCAGACTATCGAGTTCAAGGCGAAGCGGTCATCATTGGATTTCCTTTTCTTGAAGATGCTGTGAATTACAGGGGATTGCGAGTGGACAACAGCTCAACCTTCCACATTCGTCACAGCGGCATGAGGAGCAAGAGCCTTGAGAGGGCAGTGAGCGGCCGAGATGGGGTGATGCTGACTGAGCGCAGGATCCTGCTCCTCCCGTCTCACCCGTCAGACTCCGGAACCTACACCTACACCTTCAGGTCAGATCTCACAGACAACACACTTCACCTTCATCTACAAACACACAGCAGCAGTCACCAGCAGCACAGCTATATTTGTAGCAGTGTACAACAATACGTTGAATGGATCAAAATCAATAGGATATTAAGTAAAGATTGTGTTCTATGAAGATATTTTGAAAAAGCATTTTCAAGTATTTGGGCCAAAATCTGTAAAAAAAAATACACACATCAATGGAAAGCTTACAAAATCTGATGCTACAATCACTAGTCACTAGAAATAGTCGTGAGGACCGCTTATGTTTTTAATAAATAGTAAATAACAAATTCAAAGTGTGCACATCTGCACATCTTGCTTTACGTTCTGACAACACTGTATTATCATGCTTAGGAATCAAAGATCTGTACACTGAAGAAAACTGCTGCTGTGCTGCACAGGTTAGCAATCACTATTTGATATTTTATTAGAGGCAGCATCTAAAATATACTTTAGAACTGATAACAATTGTAGGACTTGGCTTGGTCTAAGGGAGTTGGGGGGTAGTCTTGGCCTAATGGATAGAGAGTCGGACCTGTAAGTCAAAGGTCCCATGTTTGGCGGGGATAGTTGGTGGAGGGAGTAAAAAACCAACACTCTACCCTTGAGCAAGGCACTAAAACCCCAACTACTCCCCGGCTGCCCACTGCTCTGGGTGTGTGTTCATGGTGTGTGTGTTTGTGCGCACTTTGGTCACCATACCTGGTCACATGTCTCTCTCTCAGGAGTGACACGTTCTGCCTTACTGGGAGTATCACAGTAATGATCTTTGAGACAGAGGTGCCAAACATGACTGTAATGCCCTACACAGCACACGCGGGAGAAGACACCGAGATCATCTGTCCCCATCTGAGATACTTCCAGAGGTCAGAAAACCCAAAGTGGTACAAGGTAATGGAAAACGTGTAAATAATTATTTGAACTAAAAGGACCGAAATGTTTGAAAAATGTGTTTATTTTCAGGATTTTCAGAGCACAGCTCTCCCTATTGGCAAAGGGCGATATACAATTGAAAGAGGCATAATTCTGTCCATCAGAAACATGTCTGTGAAAGATGAGGGCTTCTACACCTGTAGGCTGAGTGTGATTTTCAACAATACCCAGTATAATGTGAGCAGGACCTGGAGAGTTCAAGTGTCAGGTAAATAAATCCTCTTGTTGTGTTGTCCATGCCACATGGATGGTTCTTTCTTCCTAAAGCTGTCAGATGGTTGAGCAAACAATGACACCACCTGACATCTGTTCTGTTTCAGTCCCTGGATCAGATGGTGCGGTCACCTCTAATAGTCTCAGTGCTTTCACATGCAAGTATCATGTAAAATTATAAGTATTTAACCAACACATTGATCTAAAATCCATTACAATAACCAATTTGACATTTTCTTACAGCACCAAGTCATTCATTGCCTTACATTGTCTTTCCTGCAAACGGATCCTTCACTGAAAGTCATTTAGGTGAGTCAGCACTACTTAATTTACTTTCCATGATGGGTTTTTTGGCACAACCTCATCTCTCAACTATGTGGACCAATTTGTTAAATGAAAATGGCATATGATTTTAAGCATTGAACCATTAATACTCTGTATGAACCTTTCCACAGTGAGTAAATGAGGCCAGTGCTTTTAAATGTACTTTAATGTAGTGATTCTTAGACAGTTAATATTGCAGTGAACTTGCAGGCGCACGTTTGGTGATCCAGTGCATGGTGTCTGTTGGAAACCAATTGACTCAGTCCACAGATGTGACATGGATGGTTAATGAACAGCCACTTGAAAACTCTTACCTGGGTCAACGTGCATTTCAGACTGAAAAGAGGTAACCTCGATCCTACATTGATCCTTCTGAAAACTGTTGAGAGAGAGCTGTGCATGAGATACATCTGAAGAATGGTTTATAGTTTTACACAGTAGCCTGCACACAGTGGTCTTTGGGAGGCTTCCTCATCTGAGAAATCAGTAAAGAAAATATCCAGAAATATCATTGTAAACTAATATAGTAATATATTTATCTGAGTCATTGAGTCAGGAGTTTCTGATCTCCTGGTGTGGAGTTAATGTGAGTTTCCTCTGGGTGCTCCAGTTTCTCCTTCTGAAGCACTGAAAACTAGTGCTTAGGTGTGAGCAAAGAGCACAGTCATTTCAACATGAACTTTGTAAAAGAAAATCAGAAAGCACAAAAAAAAAAACGACAATAGGTTACAGAATATCCAGACAGAGGAGGTTGAAGGCAAGGTAAACACACACAGATGAGAGAAATCAAAGACAACATGGCAAGAGTTCGGACCAAAGAGAAATGAGCAAAAAGCTCTGTGAAACAACACAAGAAGAGGAACTGCAGAGACCAGAGTCCTGACAAAATGGAGAATACCTTTATCCTATACTTCAGCATCACATGACCTCATGTGTTTTCAGTATCTCAGGCGAGCATCTGGAGGTGCAGCTGATTATCCTTGAGCTCCTAGAAGAGGACCACGGGACAGAACTGAAGTGCATATGTCAAAACAAAGACCAGAAACAGGAGGTTGTCACTCAAATCAAGTTGGAAGGTATGTACCCACCGACTAGAATAATGAAAAGATCATGTCAGTAGCGAAATAAATGCTGTTTAGTGAGTGTTTATAAAAAAAGAAAACTTTGGATGGGTTTTGGCTGTTCATTTACAGGACAACAGTGTTTTGGTCGCCAGTAAACCCAGCATTTTGTGGCAATGTTTTTTTGGGGTCAACCATGAAAGCTAATGTTAATAATATTAATACTAATACTACCAAGTAATATTAATTGCTATGTGAATGTAAAGAGAATTTCAATCAGTATAAATAAAGTGTTACTAGAAAAAAAAATGTCAGTTTAGGTGTTTAAATGTGTGTTATTGGATTTCTCCCTCCTCTCTTTAGACTCGGAGTCTGTGTGGCTGGTGATAGCAGCTGCTTCCTCCTGTTTTACTCTACTGCTGTGTGTTTTTGCATATCATTTGTGCAAGAGGCCACAGAAACGAAGGAACTATGTTCTGGCTCGACAGAACAGCGCCATTTGAAGATGGCTTCCACTTCTTCAACAATGCAGCTATCCTCATCCTGTTTCCATAACTTTAATCTTTTTTTTACTTTGTAACTTTTTTATCCCTTTTTAATTTTTATTTTGAACCACAGCATTGCATGAAATACACTGTCACAATTTATCATGTAAGTCCATATAATTCCAACAACATTAACATTAAGTTGGTCTTAATTATATCCTACATGTTATACAAAAATGAAAATATTAAAAACACCTAGTAATACCAAAATTGAACAGAAAGAAATAAAAATAAATGAATGGGATAAAACAAATAAGATTAATAGAAAAGGGTGACCATGCTCTTTATTATATAGCTCATTATTGTAAAATCAACCCACCTCTTTAATCTTTTTTTGAAGTCGTAATGCATATGTGATTTGTTCCATTTCATACAGTTCCCACACTTTTTGAATCCAGGCATCATATGATGGAAGGTCAGGTGTTTGAGCATCCACATGTAATACACTTACTGGTTGCGGCAAGTAGAATTTGTAGTAAGAATATTTTAGATCTACCCTCAAGGCCGTCTGGGCATACACCCAGAAGCACAACTAAGGGATCTTCAGGGATTTCATTATGAAAGATTTTTTTAAGAGCCTCAAATACCTCTTTCCAATAGGTTCTTAATTTTGGATGTGACTACAAAATATACATACTGACAAACTCTGACAGATTCTCCAACCCTTGTATGAGCAGAATGAATTCCATTTTGCAATTATCTGTGAGGTTCAAAGACTATAGTTATAATTTTCCTTTTGATTAAAGTTGGTCACAAGATGTATTTCACTGCAGACTTCCTCCTGTTGCAAAACGTCAGACTGAGAGGAATCCATTTGCAGCAGTTTATTGGTTACAAACCAAAATACAGAGTTGAAAACCAGCGAACAGGAATATCAATGGCAGAGACAGAGTCAAACAACAGGCAGAGATAGGGGCAGGCGGCAAACAGTTAGAGTCAGAATAGTTCAAGGTCAGTGCAGGAAGAGAACAACTGAGAAACTCTAAGACAACAGAGATACTAAATGATGTTTGTATAGTTCTCCAAATTTTTACCATTACTTTAGCCCATTCTTCCATACAAAGGCTTTTTTCAGTGTTGACTCAGTATGTATGTGTGAGTTCTCTGATCCATGAGATCGGGGACTCAGTTGGGTGGCAGAAGTAAAAAAAATTGAAATTTGGAAGTCCTAGTCCACCATTTGTCTTGGATGATTGTATTATTTTAAGTTTAATACTTGTTTTCCCTAACAATTTTATTCTAATAATTTTATTCAGCAAATCAAATGTAGATTTTGGAACGTCTATGCTAACATCTGGAACAAATATAAATTTAATTTTGGCAAATCTACTAATCATACTAATAGATTCAATGTGGCCAATTAGAGAAAGAACCAACTAATAATCTAGATCTTCACTAATATGTTTAATTACTTTTTTATAATTTGTACTGTATAATTGGTCCAATGAGGAATGAATAAATATACCCAAGATCTTATACTTGCTTCTAATTTGAATTTGCTTTGTAATTTGGCCATTTACATCTATGGCCACAGTTTTATCCATTTTCACTATATATATTCACTTTAACCGTTTCAATCCAATACAGAATTTTTTTATTTTATTTTATTTTTTGTATCTGCCGACACCGATCCTTAGATTTACCATTTTGTTATGACTATGATGTGGGAACGTGGCCAAAATATTGTTTTGTCAAGGTAATGATTACGCGGCCTTGAGATGCTATGTTGCGGGAATGACATCCATTTCTCCTGGATATGACTTAACTTCATATTTCAACTTTTATATTTTTCTTGTAGCCACGAGTGTGACTATAGCAACCCAGTATTATCAGAGATGGATAAAACATTGTATAATGTGTATATTATTATTATTATTATTATTATATTAACTTGTCTGGGCTATATAGTTCCCCTTTCAATATGGCAGTTGTTGTTAATACATTTATAGTAATTATTATTAACATCTATGAATACAACTCTGTTGGGAAAAAACAGTACTTTCTTGACCATGCTACACCAAAAACTTTCATCCGTTTTAAGTATCCCACTGCTTTTCTGAATTTAGGAGATGATTTTAACGTAACAATGAGTAACATGCTTGATCGACACAAGGAAAGCAGCTTCTCCAAACTTGAGTCTTACAGCATTTATGGATAAATTCGACTTAATATAGTACACTTGGTATAACAAAGACAGGTCAAAACAATCTAGAATCGACTACTGGTTAATCTCTAAAACATTGAGAAATAATAATCTCTATTAGTATTAGCAACAGTCCATTGACTGACCATAATGCTATTTATAATTGTTGTGACAATTTTAAAAAACAGCTCTCAAAGGTAAGAGGCAAACTTTAAGGATTTTATTCTTGCAAGAAGGTGTTGGAAACTTTTTTTTTGCTTCTTTTTAAGAAGAGACCAGGAGATTCTTGGTAAAGCAGGAGTTCATTTTTTATTTCGTTGCTGTAGTCATCTGCAAGAAGTCTTCAAGAAATCTCCAAGCAAAAAATCGAACTGAAACATGCTAGTGTGAAGTTTATATGTTTCAGAAGGGGAGGAGTACACAGAGGTGGAGACCAGTAAAACAAAAGTATGCAAATGCAATCAGGAACTTAGCCCAGAACAGGAACTTTCCCGATCCTTGATCTATTTAGCATCTAAGTGTCATTCAAATGCATAGGTGTTGTAGAGACTAAAACAAAAGGCACAGTTGTACCTCAGGATTAGCATTCACACTTGACTTGGGACACCTACCAGATGTTCAAGAACAAAAGACAAAAGATAACTGTCTCGGGGCTTGGGCTTCCTGCTCTTAGAATGTAAATTGCAATACACATTCAGCTTATACTAATACATTGGAATCTGTGTTTAAGCTTTTATGAATTTGTAATACAACAATGGTCAGACAGTCGTACAGAAACACACAGTTTGCTGCTGAGTGCGACAAAGACAACAGGGCGGTCCTGCCTTGTATACCTTGTCTCACCCCTCAAGGTTACCATTCTTAACAACTGTACTTTTCCACACATTGGTAGGATATAGAAAAAATACCATGAACTGCCTTTTTTAAAGATACCTTCCCAGTATAGCTGACCCCCCGGGTCACCATCCTTCTCCTTATGGTATAGCAGACCCTTAAAGGTTGTATCTTGTTATATCTAAGGCCCCCCTGCTGTTACCTTCAGTCCAAACCTCTCTTGCAGGCTCATTCATTTCTTATATTGAGAGTAAAAAAAACTTCAGTTAATTTATTACAAAATACTACCATTCGTACTACTAAAGTGTTACTTTGGAAATGTCACGCTGAAAGAAACAAAAGAATTCAAGTGCAATTCAATCACTGATTTATTGACTGGTCGTCAAACACACAATGAATGTCCAATAAGAGGTCATTGGCCGTGTAGTGCAGGGACACAATGGACAGCATCGATGGAGCTCGATGGAGATCCTCTGTGAATCCGTCCAGAGAGAGTGGAGAGTGAAACTTGGCAGAGGAGCCAGAAGACCAGGATCCTGGAAATAAATGCCATTCGAAATCAGGGACAACAACAGAGGAAGTGACGAAGACAAGACAGGTTAGCACTCTTTAAATAGTATTTGGATATCGAGCCACAGCTTGCCCATGCCCACTCATTTATGCACACAACAAGTATGAATGAGATTGTGAACCCATGAAACGTGACTTGAAATTAAATAATTACCTTCTTAAATATAAAAGGATGAGCAAACAGATTAATAAATTAATCTGACTTTACTGGAAAAGGGCTGAATTAGAATAAGCTTATGGATGGAATTGGGAGTTTCTAAAATATGAATTAAGGAAATCTTTATAGTGATGGTCTAAATGCAGAGCTGTTTAAAATGTTTGACGAAAATAACGAGCAGAGCGTGAGAGTGAGAATAATATTTGTTGCACTACAAGAGGGCAGAACTGTCCATCTTGACTGTTCATTTCACTCCTCTCCTCACTGCAGCCGTCTATTCTTGTCCACATTTCAGGTGAGACTAGACGCATCTCAAACAAGCCTATAGATCAGTGCCTAAAACAGGGCTCTGCCGTCTACCTCAGACTTACACAAAGGAGTAAAAACTGAAAAAATGTATATACAATACAGCAAAGACAATGATTAATAACATTATTTGACTGAAAACGTTGGCAGTTTCACAAGTGAAAGACGGCAAATCAGTTTTAAAATTCAATTGTTTTCACTCGACACTCTAGTCTTGTGCAAGCTAAGCTCCACCCCCTTGTATGCAACAAAGCATTCCGTCAACAACTGATCTCATGAACTTTATGTCATTAGTACTTTTTTATTTGTTTGTTTAACAATGGTGCTTAGAAATAAGCAGAAATATAAGTTATACCTGGAACCTCACTGTAAAGCAAAGTTACCTCACCTGTTGATGTTAAGGAACAGAACCAAACAGCCAATGAGACAGGCTTTGACAGCCAATAAGGCTCTCAAGCTTACATCCACTAGAACTGTCCTGTTTGCTTGAATTAATTTGATTAAAAAAAGAAAGAAATCTTTGGCCAGGAAAGTCTGACATATTTACTAAAGATCAACTTTTGGTTTTTAATTGGAAAATAAATGAACTAATCAGAAAAAAGTTGACTTGAATGAAAATAGCCTTAACTAAAAGAAGGCCTCATGCTGTGCTCTGTCTTTGGGTCGTCTGAAGAAGGAGTCCTATTGGGCCTGGTTGGCTTGTGGGACTCCTGAGGCAGCTGACAGGTACCAGTGGGCCAAGCGGACTGCAGCCTGGGTGGTTGTGGAGGCAAAAACTCTAGCCTGGGAGGAGTTTGGCAAGGCCATGGAGAAGGATTATCGGACGGCCTCGAAGAGGTTCTGGCAAACTGATGGAAGGAATACTTTGAGGAACTCCTCAACCCTGCCAATGAGGAAGCAGAAGCCGGGGACCTGGAGGGGGACTTGGACATCACCTTGGCTGAGGTCACCGAGGTAGTTAAAAGTTCCTCAGTTGGACAAGGGTGGCTTTCCCCCTTCAGGTTGGTGTTTAAATATTTTGGGCTCTTATTCACAAGTGAAGGAAGGACAGAATAAGAGATTCCACAATAATGCAGTCAATGTACCGGAAGAAGAAGCTGAGCTGTAGGGCCGAGCTCTTAATTTACAGGTCGATCTACGTTCATACTCTCACATATGGTCATGAGCTCTGGGTCATGACCAAAAGGATGAGATCCCGGATACAATGGGACGAAATGAGTTTCCTCCGTAGGGGGACTGGGCACTCCCTTCAAGTCAAGTCAAGTCAAGTGGCTCTTTTTTGGCATTTCAGCTACATATAGCTGTGCAGTACACAGTGAAATGAGTCTCCAGCACCTGGTGCTACATAAAGTCACAACACAATACAAAACAAAAAAAAACCTCACATATTGAGCTAAGACAGTGTCTTAGCCACATAAAGTGCAAAGTGCAAACAGCAAGGGAGTAAATTGCAAAACCCAGTGTGCAAACTAGTGCAAATAGTGCAAGGACAAAATCAGTGAAAAGAACACAAAATATAAGACAACAATAAATACGAAGTGCAAAGAATGCATCTGGAAGAGAGTCTGATGGCTTGTGGGAAGAAACTGTTCAGCAGTCTGGATGTGAGGGCCCGAATGCTCCGGTACCTCTTTCCAGATGGCAAGAGGGTGAATACTGTGTGTGAAGGATGTGTGGGGTCATGTGCTATATTGTGGGCTTTGCGGATGCAGAGTGTGGTGTAAATGTCCATGATAAAGGGCAGAGAGATGGCAATTGTCTTTACAGCTGTCCTCACTATCCTCTGGTGGGTCTTGCGTCAGTGGAGAATGGTCACTCTCCACTTGAAGTCAACAATCATCTCCTTGGTCTTGTCGATGTTCAGAGACATATTGTTGGCTCTATACCATGTTGAAAACTGCTGCGCCTCATTCTCTGTATGCTGACTCGTCGTTCGTGCTGATGAGACCCACAATGGTTGTGTCATCAGCAAACTTGATTATGTGATTGGAGCTGAGCATTGCTGCACAGTCGTGAGTCAGCAAAGTGAACAGCAGTGGACTGAGCACACAGCCCTGAGGAACTCCAGTGTTCAGTGTGGTGATGTTGGAGTTGCTGCTCCCGATCCAAACTGACTGAGGTCTGCCTGTCAGAAAATCCAGGATCCAGTTACAGAGAGAGGTGTTCAGGCCCAGCAGGCTCAGCTTCTCTATAAGTTGCTGAGGGATGATGATGTTGAATGCTGAACTGAAGTCAATGAACAGCATTCAGACGTAGTTTCCTTTTGAATGTGTAAGAGGGCGAGATGGTGTGAGAGTTAGGTGTGAGAGGGCGAGATGGAGGGATGTGGTGATAGCATCGTCCGTAGAGCGGTTTGGATGATACACAAACTGTAAGGGGTCAAGTGAAGGTGGTAACTGTGACTTAATGTGCCTTATGACAAGCCTCTCGAAAGCATTTCATTAAAATTGGTATGAGTGCGATGGGACGATAGTGTTTATGTAAACAAGAACCAGCGTGTTCGCTCCTCTTGTAGCAAAGTCCATATATTGATAGAATTTAGGCAGCACTGTTTTGAGATTTGCATGATTGAAATCTCCGGCGATGATAAATATTCCATCGGGGTGAGCATTCTGCAGATTGCTAATCACTCTGTACAACTCGCTCGGAGTCTCCTTAGCATTTGCACTGGGTGGAATGTAAACTCCAATAGTGTAAACGGTAGTGAATTCCCGAGGAAATAAAAGGGTCTGCATTTAACAATAACAAACTCCACTAGCGATAAGCAATAGTTAGATATAAGCGCAGAGTCCTTACACCATTCCTTGTTGATATAAACACACAAGCCACCACCGCATTTCTGTCGGTTAGCCCAGATAGCTGAATGGTGGTATTCGGAACTGAGCCACGTTTCCGTAAAGACAAAGATGCAGCAATCCCTATACTCATGTTGTGTAGTTCGTAGTTTTTGTACAGTGTTAGGTGCAAATCTAAAGTGTAAATAAGTCTGTATGTTAAATAAATAAGGTATTTATTATGAATTGATAGCTGAGCTGTACCAGACAGTTATAGAAGTGCAGAGGATGAATTCAATGATGGCGGAGAACTGTTTTAGCAGTTCCTGTGGCAGGTTGAACTTCCTCAGCAGAAAAAGGAAGTACAATCTCTGCTGGGTCTTTTTCACAATGGAGTCAATGTGAGTGTCCCAGGAACCTGAATGACTCCACTCTTACCACAGTGCTGTCCATGATGGTGAGTGCAGGGGGGCCTCCTGAAGTCCACTATCATCTCCACTGTTTTGAGCGTGTTGAGCACCAAGTTGTTTAGACTGCACCAGTCAGCTAGCTCTTTGACCTCTCCTGTCACCGTCCTGTATGAGGCTGATGACTGTGGTGTCATCCGAAAACTTCAGCGCATGATTTCCCTGTTAATTCTGTATTGCAAACCACTCTAAACAGCTGAAAGTCCGGCAGACTTAATGTGCTGTCTGGAATGGCGTCATTTAGCCAGGTTTCCGTGAAGCACAGAGCAGTAGAGTTTGAAAAATACCTGTTAGTCTGTGTTAGCAGAAGTTCATCCATTTTGTTGGGTAGAGAGCGGAGGTTCGCCAAGTGAATGTAGCGTTGTCTGAGTTTCACAAGCGTGAATGATGAATGGACCTAGGTTTTGAAAGCTTAAAATTGTGAGCTCCAGGCCTTATGGAAAACTGTCATCCATGGCCTTTATTGAATAAATTCTTGCCTAGTGTGGTGCTACTTTAACGGGGTGAGTCTTGCTCGCACAAGCAGTTTTATCCAGTAAAGCGAATGACAAGATGGCGGAAAGTACCTCAACCTATTCTCAAACTTTAAATAGGTGAGAAGCCCGACTCGCTGGCCTGGAGCCTGGGCATGGAATGCAAGACGCCAAGTGGGTCACTTTTGGTAAGCAGAACTGGCGCTGCGGGATGAACCAAACGCTGGGCTAAGGCACCCAATGTCGATGCTCATCAGACCCCAGAAAAGGTGTTGGTTGATATAGACAGCAGGACGGTGGCCATGGAAATCGGAATCCGCTAAGGAGTGTGTAACAACTGTTGATGGCCATACCCGCCATTGACAGCACAACCACATGTATTGGAGAGATATGCCTCGACGAGTAGGACGGCCCGCGTGGAGTCGCCATGGGTGCAAATCTTGGTGGTAGGAGCAAATATTCAAACAAGAGCTTTGAAAGCCGAAGTCGAGGAGGGTTCCATGTGAACAGCAATTGAACATGGGTCAGTCGGTTCTAAGGGATGGGCAAATGACATGCAGGGCCATTATTAAATAAATTCTTGCCTAGTGCAGTGCCACTTTAAGTCTGTGACACCAGGCCCTGTGTAAAATCCAGGGCCTTTATTGAATAAAATCATGCCCAAAAATTGTTACTGTGACGAGGTTAGTCTGTGACCCCAGGCCTTATGGAAAACTGTCGTCCAGGGTCTTTATTGAATAAAATCATGCCCAAAAAATTGTTACTGCGTTGCTACTTTAATGGGGTGAATCTGTGAGCCCAGGCCTTATAGAAAATTGTCATCCAGGGCCTTTATTGAATAAAATCATGCCCAAAAAAGAGTTACTGTGATGGGTTAGTCTGTGAGCCCAGGCCTTATAAAAGACTGTCATCCAGGACCTTTACTGAATAAAATCATGCCCAAAAAAGTGATATTGTGATGGGGTTAATCTGTGAGCCCTGGCCCTGTGTAAATCTGACATCCAGGGCATTTATTGAATAAAATCCCAATAAAGTGTTACTGCGATGGGCTTAGCCTGTGAACCCAGGCCTTATAGAAAACTGTAATTCAGTGCATTAATTGAATAAAATCATGCCCAAGAAAGTGTTACTGTTATGGGATGAGTCTGTCACCCCAGGCCCTGTGTAAAACTGTCATCCAGGGCCTTTATTGAATAAAATCATGCCCAAGAAAGTGTCACTGTCATGGGGTTAGTCTGTGAGCCTAGGCCTTATAGAAAACTGTCATCCAGGGCCTTTATTGAATAAAGTCATGCCCAATGAAGTGTTACTGTGATGGGGTTAGCCTGTTAACCCTGGCCCTGTGTAAAACATTCATCCAGGGTTTTTTTTGTTTTAATAAAATCATGCCCAAAAAAGAGTTACTGTGATGGGTTAGTGTGTGGCACCAGGCCCTGTGTAAAACATTCATCCAGGGTCTTTTTGAATAAAATCATGCCCAATAAAGTGTTACTGTGATGGGGTTAGTCTGTGAGCCCAGACCCTTTGGAAAATTGAAATCCAGACATGGGGGGTTCATAAATGTGTGTGTCCGAAAAGGAGCACCCATCCCGGCTGAGATTGCCCCGAAGAAGGGCCTGGATGGCTGGATTTAGGTTTTGAACGTTTAAAAATGAGCCCCTGGGTGGCGGGGGTCGAGTGGGAATGTGTCCGAGATGTTGCACCTATCCCGGCCTTGACAGGCTGTAAGAAGTGTCTGGATGTCTGGACTTAGGTTTTGAACATTTAAAAATTTTCTCCAGGGTGGGGGGAAAAGCATCCAAGAAGTCGCACCTATCACAGCCAAGATTGGCTGGAAGAAGCGCCTGGATGATTTTCGTAAGTCCCCAAATTGGGGAAATGTCGGACTTCTATACCCTCCGAAGCTCCGAGTCAGGCCGGCCGAGAGACATCTTCCCGAGCGTGATTCAAATTTTCACACGGCCCCGGAGGTAATCATTTACCCAAGAGCAACTTTTACGTCAACTTTAATTTTTTTTCTCTAAAAACTCTGAAATTCATGCCCTTTAATGGTGTGAGTCTGTCAGCACGAACCTTATAGAAAACTGTCATCCAGGGTATTTATTGAATAAAATCATGCCCAAAAAAGAGTTATTGCGATGGGGTTAGTCTGTGCCGCCAGGCCCTGTATAAAACTTTCATCCAGGGCCTTTATTGAATAAAATCATGCCCAATAAAGTGTTACTGTGATGGGGATAGTCTGTGAGCCCAGGCATTAAAGAAAACTGTAATCCAGGGCCTTTACTGAATAAAAGAGTAAGCCTGGAGAAAGTCTGTGAGCCTGGATGTCTGGATGTCTGGTTTTAAACGCTTGAAAATTTCCTCCAGGCTTACCAAAGTCGAGTGGGAAAGCATCCTAGAAGTCGCACCTATCCCAGGCTCGATCAGTTGGATGAAGTGTCTGGATGTTTGAACTTAGGTTTTGAACGTTTAAAAATGTCCTCCAGGATGGCAGGGGTTGAGTGGGAAAGCGTCCTAGAAGTAGCACCTGTCACTGAAATTTCTTGCAGGGTTACCATGGTCCAGTGGGAAAGCCTCTGAGAAGTCGCACTTACCTCGGCCAAGATCATGCCCATAAAAGTGTTATAGTATTGGGTTGAGTCTGTGGGCCCAGGCCTTAAAGAAAACTGTAATCCGGTGCCTTTAATAAACAAAATTATGCCCAGTGATGTGTTACTGTTATGGGATTAGTATGTGAGTCTGGATGTCTGGACTTAGGTTTTGAACACCTAAACATTTTCACCAGGGTTACCATGGTCAAGTGGGAAAGCATCCGAGAAATCGCATCTATCCCGGGTAAGATTGGCTGGATGAAGCGCCTGAATGTTAGGATTAATGTTTTGAACGTTTAAAAATTTCCTCCCGGGTGGCAAGGTTCGAGTGGGAAAGAGTCCAAGAAGTAGCACCTATCACGGCCAAGATCGGCTAGATGAAGCGCCTGGATGTCTGGACTTAGGTTTAAAACGCTTAAAAATTTCTTTCAGGGTTACCATGGTCGAGTGGAAAGTGTCCGAGAAGTCGCATTTAACACGGCCAATATCGTCTGGTTGAAGCACCTGGATGTCTGGACTTAGATTTTGAACGCTTAAAAATTTCTTCCAGGGTTACTATGGTCGAGTGGGAAACCGTCCAAGAAGTTGAACTTAACTCGGGCAAGATCGGCTGCATGAAGCGCCTAGATGTTTGGGCTTAGTTTTTGAACACTTAAAAATTTCATCCAGGGAGGCGGGGGTTGAGTGGGAAAGCATTTGAGAAGTTGCACCTATCCCGGCCAATATCGCCTTGATGAAGCGCCTGGATGTCTGGGCTTACGTTTTGAACGCTTAAAAATTTCTTCCAGGGTTACCATGGTCAAATGGGAAATCGTCCGAGAAAACGCAAGATCCAAGATCGGCTAGACGAAGCGCCTGAATGTCTGGACTTAGGTTTTGAATGCTTTAAATTTTTTTCCAGGATTACCATGGTGGAGTGGGAAAGCCTCTGAGAAGTTGCACTTAATTCGGCCAAGATCATACCAATGAAAGTATTATAGTAATGGGGTGAGTCCGTGGGCCCAGGCCTTAAAGATAACTGTAATGCTGGTTCTTTATTAAATAAAATCATGCCCAGTCATTTGTTACTGTTATAGGGTTAGTATGTGAGCCTTGATGTTTGGGCTTAGGTTTTGGATGTTTGGGGTTAGGCTTTGCATGCTTAAAAGTTTGTTACAGGGTTATCATGGTCGAGTGGTAAAGCGTCCTAGAAGTCGCACTTAACCCGGCCAAGATCATCTGGATGTCTGGACTTAGGTTTTGAACGCTTACAAATTTCTTCCAGGGTTACCATGGTCGAGTAGGAAAGCCTCCGAGAACTCGCACTTAACCCGGCCAAGATCATGCCCATAGAAGTGTTATAGTATTGGGTTGAGTTTGTGGGCCCAGGCCTTAAAGAAAACTGTAATTCAGGGCCCTTACAAATTCCTTACAGGGTTACCATGGTCAAGTGGGAAAGCGTCCGAGAAGTTGAACCTAACCCGGCCGAGTTTGCCTGGAAGAAGTGCCTGGATGTTTGGGGTTAGGTTTTGAATGATTAAAAATTTCTTCCAGGGTAGCGGAGGTCGAGTGAAAAAGTTATCCGAGAAGTTGAACCTAACTCGGCCAATGTTGGCTGGATGAAGCGCCTGGATGTCTAAAAAAAAGGTTTTGAACGATTAAAAATTTCTTCCAGGGTTACCATGGTTGAGTGGTAAAGTGTCAGAGAAAGTCGCACTTAACCCGGCCAATATCGCCTGGACGAAGCTCCTGGATGTCTGGACTTAGTTTTTAAACGCTTAAAAATTTCTTCCATGGTTACCATGGTCGAGTGGGAAAGTCCTAAAAATCGCACCTATCCCGGCCAAGATCGGCTGGATGAAACGCCTGAATGTTTGGGCTTAGTTTTTCAACGCTTAAAAATTTCCTCCAGGGTTACCATGGTCGAGTGGGAAAGTGTCCGAGAAGACCCACTTAATCCGGCCGATAGCATCTGGATGTAGCGCCTGGATGTGTGGACTTAAAAATTTTCTCCAGGCTTACCATGGTCGAGTGGGAAAGTGTCCGAGAAGACGCACTTAACCCAGCCAATATCGCCTGGATGTGTGGATTTAAATTTTTTTTCCAAGGTTACCATGGTCGAGTGGTAAAACGTCTAAGAAAGTCGCACTTAACCCGGCCAATATCGCCTGGATGAAGCGCATGGATATCTGGACTTACATTTTAAACGCTTAAAAATTTCCTCCAGGGATACCATGGTCGAGTGGGACAGAGTCCTAGAAGTCGCACTTAACCCCGGCCAATATCGGCTTAAAAATTTCCTCCAGGCTTATCATGGTCGAGTTGGAAAGTGTACAAGAAGTTGCACTTAACCCAGCCAATATCGCCTGGATGTGTGGACTTAGGTTTTGAACGTTTAAAAATTTCCTCCAGGGTGGCGGGGGTCGAGTGTTAAAATGTCCAAGAAGTAGCATCTATCATGGCCAAGATCGGCTAGAAAAAGCGCTGGGATGTTTGGGGTTAGGTTTTGAATGCTTAAAAATTTCATCCAGGGTGGCGGGGGTCGAGTGAAAAAGTCGTCCTAAAAGTCGCACCTAAATCTGCCAATATCGGCTAGAAGAAGCGCCTGGATGTCTGAACTTAGGTTTTAAACGCTTAAAAATTTCCTCCAGGGTTACCATGGTCGAATGGGAAAGTGTCCGAGAAGAACCACTTAACTCGGCCGATATCATCTGGATGTGTGGGGTTAGGTTTTGAATGCTTAAAAATTTCATCCAGGGTGGCGGGGGTCGAGTGAATAAGTCGTCTGAGAAGTCGTACCTAACTCGGCCAATATCAGCTGGATGAAGCACCTGGATGTCTGGACTTAGGTTTTGAATGCTTAAAAATCTCATCCAGGGTGGCGGGGGTTGTTGTACTAATTATTTTCTGCAATCCATGCGCATTCTTTTATCGAAGAGGAGACATAACCTAATATTCCAAATAATTTATTCGACAGATGCATATGATACAAACATCAGCTGCTGAGTTCATTCACACAAGCGAGTGTGTTCACACTCCAGCAGTTCTCAATATTTATCGTCGTCCCTCTTCAGTTCACACCCCCTCGCGTTATCTGACTCCATTGCCCATTCGGTGTTGTATCCTCTTTTCAAGAAAGCTGACCTCCTCATTCCATCTGTGACCTATAGAACCTGAAGAGAGACATACATGACCCCTGACCCTCTCAACTCCCAAGCATGCAATTTGCTTATCACTCCTCTGCACGCAGACATAGGCCAGGGACGTTAGCTGACAGTTCCCTGTTCAACTAACATTCTTTTGCACAATATATTGCTTGCACAAATACCATACTACTTAAAAGATATATTTGCTATTTTGTATTTAAATACCATAGCTGATTATAGTTGCTCAAAATAAACAGTGAATTAATACAAAACATTTGTATAAAAATATAAAAAATAAAACATCAGTAATATATATTCACAAAGGATAGAAAATATCCCACAAATCCCTCTCTTGACCTCGTAAGAGGTCACACCTCATTCTCGTTTTCTTCTTCTGACTCCAATTCACCATCTCCCTCCGGTAACAGCAATGGCATGCTGTATGGTGGAGGGCTATCTTTCTTCTCAATTGCAGTCACAATTAATCTGTTACACATAGATCTTATACATGGTACACAACAACATCCACAAGTAATTACTATTCCCAAAAATACTGCAACTGAGGAAAACAAAGAAATAAACATACTCTTCCAGCTACCGAACCATTTCGTAAACACATCATCCAATGGATTATTAATCCCTGAGTGTTCTTTCATCTCTGTTGATAATGTTCTCAACCCCTCTAGTGCTCTCGTCACTGAACCATCTGGTGCAGTGTTGTTAGGTATGTATGTGCAGCAAAAATCTCCAAACATCGAACAAACTCCTCCCTTTTCAGCTAACAGCATATCAAGGGCCATCCTGTTCTGCACTGTGTGGGATTTATGTTTTAAAGGATTTATGTTTTACAGGTTTTACTCATTAGAAGCACTGTGCCCAGGCCTCATAAAGGCTCTGTGTTTTTCCATTTGATATTATGTGTTTTTCCATTTTGATATTATGTGTGTATGTGCTGTACAAAATGTCTTATCTACAGAAACAAGATATGGAGACTGCTGAGCTCATCTTTTGGTCGAGAAGAAACAACTGCACCTGGTTCTGTGAAGGACACCCTGAATGGGAGGAAGACCCAAGCACAAGAATATAAATATTGTGTGAAATGTAGTGTGAGCATACAGGACTGCCCTGCATGCCTTGATGCTGTTGTTCTGTATCCTGAGCTCAGTCTCAATTATTCTGACTTTATTAAACTTAAGATTTTAAATTTAAGAGTAAGTCTCATCATTGACAGACCTGAACCTGGGAGGGAAACAACAAAGATTTTTCCCAACAATTTGGAGGGGGCACCCGGATCTGTCTGAGACGAGGTCTCTGCTGGGAATCCTCTGCTTCAACCATCAGCTGAACAACAAGACAGGTAAGCAGTCACCTTTTTCATAAAAGAACTGCAGGATTGATTACTCTAAATTATCTGGTTGAAGTGGTGGAGGCACCAGTGGTTTTTGTATATTGAAATCAGAATAATTGACGAATTCAAAGGATTTAAAGAAGTAAATGCAGTCAAAATGAATAGAAAAATGGTAATGTCCTTTTAGAAAGGTTGAACTGTATAAGTAATTTCCTGACAAGGTTGAACTGCAAAAAGTAATTTCCTGGCAAGGTTGAACTGTAGTATTAATTTCCTGGCATGGTTGAGCTGTAAAATTAATGTCCTGGCAAGGTTGAAATTCACTAAAAGGTGATTTCGTGAAACCCGGCGTGGTAACTTACAGTTCGTGAAACCCGGCGTGGTACTCTACAGTTTGTGAAACCCGGCGTGGTAAGTTGCAGTTTGTGAAACCCGGCGTGGTAAAATACAGTTTGTAAAACCCGGCGTGGTACAAAAAGGTATAAGAAATATTGTAAGTGTGGTGTTATATCGATCTGTGTGTGTACCTGAGTGTGTGTGTGAATGAGATAAGCTGATCTCGAGTATTTTGAGACCAAATTGTCGCGCACCCTCTCTGGACCGTCACTTAAGTGTGACCCGGTAGGAACGGACGCGAGGGTTTGGCCTCAAGTGCGGAGAAAGCTGAATGTATGAGCCCAAGAGATTGGGACACTGAATGACAAAAATAAAACAAGAGTGAAAGAAGCAGTACACACACAGTGGTTTCTGTATTAAGGACATTGATCCTGCGAAAATAGGTGGTGTTATTATATAATAAAAAGCCAATTAGTACCCATAGGGAAGCATAGAAAAGTTAGACATACAAACACCCCAATAACTGTTTGGTCATAATCCAAATTGTGAGAAGTGTTATTGGACTAGGGTAAAATATAAACTGATAAAATGACTACCTATAAGGAAGTATGGGATAAATTGAGTAGACAAATGTTGGCACAGGCTGAAATTAAAGAAAAACCAAGGGTGACAAGAGAATTAGAAAAGGCATGGAAGCAATTAGAGTGTATTAATGGGTGGGACAATTCCACTGAGAACAAAGGGGAACTATTAAGGGCCATAATGAGAGAAGAAGAAAGAGCAGACAAAGAGCATAAAATGGCAGTACAGAACAGGCAAGCTGCAACATTTTTTACTAAAGGGAAATTAGAAAAAGAGGTGAAAGAAAAGGCCTATCAGACTAGAATATGGAGCAGAATAAAAAGTGTCATGGTCTGCAGGGTAAAAATTGCAGCTATTAATGAGAAACAATCAGAAGAAGAAAAACCTAGGCCCCCCCCTTATGCAGAAAAGTCCCCTTCCGCTCCTTTAATGCTGCCTGTGGTGCATGTTGTGGCAGGGGAAGTGTCGACGACAACCAAACAGGCTAATAAAAATGGAAGGTTTGTCCTGACAGGAGGAACAGTTGAGGTAGAACAAAGTGAGGAGGCTAGGTTAGAAGAAGAAAAAAGAGTAAGAGAGCTAATAAATGAAGAACTGACAAAACAACCCATGAGTTCAATCATTAACAGTAGTTTAGACAGAGAAATACTTCAGAGAACTCAGGAAGTAGTGGAATTAGAGCGACACGTAGGGCAGCTGACTGGAGAAAGGAAGAGACTGACGGGTGTGGATAAGGAGGAGGCAGCATATGGAAGCAGAGTAGGTAGTCCGTATGGAGGAGAAAGTATACATGAGGAGGAAAATGTCAGAATGATGAGGACAGAACTGGAAAGAAGGGAAAGGGAAATCAGAGAAGAATGTAGGGAAGATTCAATGAAAGGGCTAAGCCTAGCTAAAGGGCAGGGTGAAGAAAAGGATAGTGTAACAATCACTGGATATGAGCTGGACATAGACTGGGGTTTTAAACAGGCGGCACAGGCCCAACAGAGGGCTGGTACAGCTACCAGCCCCACAAAGGAGAAGGAGGTGCATCAGGAGCAACCTTATTACAAGCCTTAAATTTAAAGAAAGACATGGGGGTTAGAACAAAATACCCAACCCAGTATCCACTGTACAGGATAGGAGGACAACAGAATCCAGAGTATAGATCATGGGGAAATGCAGACATGAATGCAGTACTGCAGAAATTGCCAGATCTAACTAAGGGAGGAATGAGATGGTTAAATAAACTCACCACATTAACCCATGGTAATGAACTAGCAATAGGGGACTTTAGGGCCCTAATGGGACATCTGCTTACCAGAACCCAGATGACTACTTTAGAGGATGAAGCTAGAATAGAAGACATGGCCAATGAGAAACCACTGTCCAAAGTAATTACCCAAATAAGCAGGGCTCTTACAAACCTATATCCAACACCAAAAATGACTTATCAATCTATAAAATTTAAGATAGGAGCAGAAGAATCTGCATCAGCATATCTGCATAGGACAGAAGCTGAATGGGAAGAAAGGACAGGGCAGCACCCAGATTGCAGTGACATCTGTAAAGAGTTTTACAGGCAGGCAGTAGTGAAGGGAGTTCCAGAAAAAGCAAAACAACAAGTAGAAAACAGTCCAGAAATGTGTGGGGGTAGTGGAGAGACATGGGCCAGGTATTTCATTTACTATGTAGACAAAGCCATGGAAAAACAAGAAAGGGAGGATTCTGAGGTAGAAAAACTGAAAACACAGCTACTAAAATTGCAAATAGAGGCAGAAAAAGAAAAGAATAAAAATAAGCCTAGAGAGGGAGCTATGCAAATGCCTGTAATGAATCAGGGGATGAAGGGACAGGAAGTGTCACAAGGGGCAGCAAACTATCAGCCTCAGGGCCCATATGATTATCCATATGACCCGCTGCCGGACTGGCCACCTTATGGAAATGGGTGGAAAACCAAAATTATAGGGGAATTACGGGAGACCAGGGAGAGAGCAGGGGTGTTATCTGTGCGGAGCAGGTGATCACTGGAGAAAAGACTGCCCACTGAATAGACGGGGACAACCTCCTGCACGGGGACGGGCTCCTGTCAGAGGAGGGCCTCAGGGAAGAGGAAGAGGTGTCCCCAGAAATGTCCCGTGGTCTACCAACCAACAGGTGCCCAGACAAAGCCCAGTCTGGGGCCAGGCAGACCAGGCGGATTATTGACGAGACCCACAGAGAACCTGTAAGGGGGCTGAGGCTGAGCCCTACCTAACTATACTGGTCAACAGACAGCCAGTACAGGCCTTAGTGGACACTGGGGCCTCCTTCTCTACCATCAGGCTGGAATGGTTGAGAAAGGACGCACTATCCTGTGAAGTATCAATCAATCAATCATTTTTATTTATATAGCGCTTTTAACAACACAGGTTGCATCAAAGCACTGTACAGTATAATGACAGGGATGTATAGTGACGAGAGTGACCAATTTCTTATTAAATGCAGAGACGGTCTCTGTAGTCAATTCAACGATAGTCACTAGAAGTTAAGTGTCCCCAACCAAGCAAGCCAGAGGCGACAGCGGCAAGGAAACAAAACCCCATGCATACAGAATGGAGAAAAAAAACCTTGGGAGAAACCAGACTCAGTTGGGGTCAGTTCTCCTCTGACCGGACGCCCAGCACTTAACTTCCAGTTCAATTTTAAACGCAGCTGTGTCAGGTAGTGTAAATGACTTAGTGTGTGCGTGTGTGTGTGTGTGTGCGTGTGCGTGTGTGTGTGAGCATCAGGATCTGGTGATCTGTCGACGGGCGCATCTAGGTGTTCTGGTCTCTGATGAACATAATCTCTGGGTGCTGATCCACCATCTAGTCTGGATACAAACTGTGAAAACAGATTGAGAAAGAAACAGGACTAATATTAGCGTAGATGCCATTCTTTTTACGATGTCACAAGTACATCGTATTGTAGGAGTAGTGTTCCCGGTTCCAGCAAATCTAAGTAATGCAGCCTAAAAATCCTTTAACGGATTTGAATAATAAAAGGTGTGTTGATGTGTTATGTGTAGGCTAAGTTAAAAAGATGTGTCTTTAATCTAGATTTAAACTGGCAGAGTGTGTCTGCTTCCCGAACAGAGTTAGGAGATTGTTCCAGAGTTTAGGTGCTAGATAGGAAAATGATCTGCCGCCCGCAGTTGATTTTGATATTCTAGGTATTATCAGATGGCCAGAGTTTTGAGAACGCAGCGGACGTGCAGGACTATAATGTGATAAGAGCTCGCTCAAGTATTGAGGAGCTAAACCATTCAGGGCTTTATAGGTAATTAATAAGATTTTAAAATCTATTCGATGTTTGATAGGAGCCAGTGCAGTGTTGACAGAACCGGGCTAATATGATCATACTTCCTAGTTCTAGTAAGGACTCTGGCTGCTGCGTTTTGGACTAGCTGAAGTTTGTTTATTAAGCGTGCAGAACAACCACCCAATAAAGCATTGCAATAATCTAACCTTGAGGTCATAAACGCATGAATTAATATTTCTGCATTAGAGGTTGAAAGCATAGGTCGTAATTTAGATATATTTTTAAGATGGAAAAACGCAGTTTTACAGATGCTAGAAACATGATTTTCAAAGGAAAGATTGCGGTCAAACAGCACACCTAGGTTCCTAACTGATGATGAAGAATTAACAGAGCAGCCATCAAGTGATAGGCTGTGTTCTAGATTATTATATGTGGGGTTTTTAGGTCCAATTATTAGCACCTCTGTTTTTTTTCTCAGAATTTAACATTAAGAAGTTACTCATCATCCAGCTTTTATATCGACTATGCATTCTGTTAGATTCTCAATTTGGTGTGTATCACCAGGCTGCGCTGAAATATAGAGCTGAGTATCATCAGCATAGCAGTGAAAGCTAACACCATGACTCCTGATAATATCTCCCAGAGGTAACATGTAAAGGTTGAAAAGTAAGGGTCCTAGCACTGAGCCTTGAGGAACTCCATATTTCACTTTTGATCGATATGATACCTCCTCATTTAATGCCACAAACTGATAGCGGTCAGATAGATATGATGTAAACCATGCTAAGGCGCTTCCTCTAATGCCAACATAGTTGTCTAGTCTATCCAAGAGAATGTTGTGATCGATAGTATCGAATGCTGCGCTAAGATCTAATAGCACTAATAACGAGATAAAACCACGATCAGATGATAGAAGCAGGTCATTAGTAACTCTAATGAGAGCAGTCTCAGTACTATGGTACGGTCTAAAACCTGATTGGAAATCCTCACAGACACCATTTTTTCTAAAAGGGAATACAGTTGTGAGGATACTACCTTTCTAGTATCTTTGACAGAAAAGGGAGATTAGAGATTGGTCTGTAATTTACTAAGTCTTTGGGATCAAGATGTGGTTTCTTAATGAGAGGTTTAACTACAGCCAGTTTAAAGGTTTTGGGAACATAACCTAATGACAATGATGAATTAATAATGTTCAAAATAGGATCTATGACTTCTGGAAGCAGATCTTTTAATAGTTTAGATGGAACAGGGTCTAACATACATGTTGCTGGTTTAGATGATTTAACAAGTTTGTACAAGTCTTCTTCTCCTATAATAGAGAAAGAGTGTAATTTTTCCTTAGGGGATCTAAAGCTCATTATCTGATGTGAAACTGTAGTTGACGGCTGCATATTTACAATTTTATCTCTGATGGTATCAATCTTAGAAGTAAAGAAATTCATAAACTCATTGCAGCTATACTCTTGGGGCATATTAGCACCTGTTGATGCTTTATTTTTTTTTGTTAATTTAGTCACTGTACTAAATAAATACCGGGGGTTGTGTTTGTTTTCTTCTAAAAGGGATGAAAAATAATCAGATCTTGCTATTTTTAATGCTTTTCTGTATGACAGCATACTCTCCCGCCAGGCAATACGAAATACTTCTAATTTGGTTTTTCTCCACCTGCGCTCCATTTTCCGGGCTGCTCTCTTTAGGGTGCGTGTGTTGTCATTATACCATGGAGTCAGATTGTTTTCTTTTATCTTTTTTAAGTGCAAAGGAGCAACTGTATCTAAAGTGCTAGAAAAAAGAGAGTGCATAGTTTCAGTTACATCATCAAGTTTTTGCATCGTATTGGATGAGCTAAGGAATTGAGATAAGTCAGGAAGGTTATTTAGAAATTACAGGAAGTCAAAGTATAGGAAGTCAAAGGGTTCTCTGGGGAAATTGTAGCCTGGCCAATATCCAAACCTCTGTCTGTAGAGGTAGCAGGTCAAAAGGTCATGCACCCTTTCCTATGCTCTGCCAGTGTGCCCTCTGCTCTGCTAGGACGAGACCTGTTAGTAAAATTGGGGGTGAAAATTCTGTGTAGCCCAGAGGGCATAATTTTAACTTTTCCAAATGGAAAAACACAAAACTGTTCCATTAAGGGTGGTCTAGTACCTGCAGCTGGTCAATGGGTATTAACTACAACAGGAAGAGTGGGAGTGGACATTTATTGGGTCAGAGTGCTGCATCCAGAACAAACCAACTTTAGGCAGCTGATAAACCAGAGACCAGACCTGTTGAGACACTTCCTGCCAGTTTCTGACCCATTACACTGTACTTTATACTATGACAAAAGTAATGATGAGGTTTATGCAACAGAGTTTAGCCAATATGTAGATCAAAGACATACCAACCTGAAAGGCTCAGTCATATACATTGGAAAGGAAGGGGTAGCTGTGGAAGTAAGGTTAAGTAAGGAACAATATGACTGGTTTGAAATGAAAACTGTCTCTGTACCACACATTTCGTTAATGATCAGTAAACACCATGGAGCCAAGGCCTTAGGCCCCATGGTAAAAAGACTAAAACAGGCAGCAGATTGGGAAGATGAGAGACAGGGTTGGGAAAGATCGCACATGACAGGAGGTCACAGACTACACATAGAGGAAATATGTGAGGGCAGGTACGAGAAGTTAAGGTCAAACAGAGAAAAGACTAATGCTGTAATGGATGGGCCAGGGGCAGAAGAGATGTTAGCCAAACTACCAGAAAAGTTATGGTCAACAGGAAGTGAGGATGTGGGTTATTGTGATATTCAGCCAGTGTCTTTTGAAATAGACAAAACAACAGTGGTAAAGGAGAGACAGTATAGACATAATTGTGAGGCCATGACTGGTATTGCCCCCACCATTCAGAGTCTATTGAACAAGGGAGTGCTGTGTGAGAGCACATCTGAATGGAACACCCCAATACTGCCTGTCATTAAACACTCCACAGGGAAATATAGAATGGTCCATGACCTGAGAAAAATAAATGAGAGGGTTCTGACAACACCACTGCCCACTCCAAATCCTTACACCATTTTAACCAGATTGACCCCAGAACACACCGACTTCTCCTGTATAGATCTGGCAAATGCATTTTTCTGTATACCTTTAGCAGAGAAGAGTAGGTACGTGTTTGCCTTGACATAGAACGGCCGGAAGTACACTTACACAAGATTACCACAAGGCTTCATTTTGAGCCCTGGCATTTTCAACCAAGAGCTACGAAAGCTGCTGGACAATCTGACAGTCGATACCAACACAATTGTGGTTCAATATGTAGATGATTTGCTAATTGCATGTACATCTGCTGCCACCTGTCTGACAGACACAGAGAGGGTGCTGTCACTTCTGGCTGAGGTAGGGTTGAAGGCAAGCAAACAAAAGTTGCAAGTCTGCAGGCCAGAGGTCACTTTTCTAGGACGATTAGTGGGTCGACAGGGAACCTCTATGACAAATGACACCAAACAAGCCATACTAAACCACCCAAAACCCAAAAATGTGAAAGATATGTTGTCTTTTTTGGGCCTTATAGGTTACAGCAGACAGTATATTGTGAATTACACTGAAAGAACAGCTTTTATGAGAACTTTAGTGATGGAAATTGGAATGAAAAACAGTAAGGGTGAATTGAATTGGACAACAGAGGCTGAACAGGCCTTCATTACCCTAAAAGGGGACATGGCAAAGGCTGCTGCTCTACAAACCCCAGACTATGGCCAACCTTTCCATTTAGATGTGACAACCACGGGCAAAACTGTGAGTGGAGTGCTGTACCAGAAACAGTTTCAACAAAGACGAGTGTTGAGTTATGTGAGTGCTCCATTGGACGTGGTTGAACAGAAACAAGCCCCTTGTGCTCAATTCGCTGCGGGCGTAGCTAAAATGATCGAAAAAACCAATCATGTGGTAATGGGACACCAATTGATAATTCTATCAAACCACTCACTGGTAGCATTCATTACCTCATCCTCGTTCACATTCTCTGCACAAAGGCAAAACAAATTGATAAAAATATTGACTGCACCAAACATTGTACATGAACACAAAGGCATAAATATGGCAGAATTAGTGGTGGATGGAGAGCCCCACATGTGTGAGGAAAGGGTAGAAAAAGACAGCAAGATCAGGGTGGGTATGAGTAGCAGGCCACTGTCATCACCAGACGTGACATTGTTTTGTGATGGATGTTGTTTCAGAAATGATAAGGGTACTCTTTCTGCTGGGTATGCAGTGGTGTCCAGTGTAGGCGAGGGAGATGACCTGACAGTAACAGTCCAACAGAAATTGTCAACTAAACCATCGGCTCAAAGAGCTGAATTATTAGCTTTAACATCAGCATTGCAAAGGGAAGTGGTAAAAGGGTGAACATATATTCAGATTCTGCCTATGCAGTAGGGGCAGCTACAGTTGAGCTGCAAGGGTGGGCCAAAGTGGGATTTGTGACATCAACAGGGAAACCAATCAAACATGCAGAAGAAGCCTCTCAACTGCTAGAAGCTATAGTACTACCAAAGGAGGTGGCCATAGTAAAGTGCTCAGCACACACTAATGGCAGAGATTTTGTATCTGTAGGAAATGCAGCCGCAGACAAAGCAGCAAAGCAGGCAGCTGGCTACGTGCCATTACAGATGATGGTCAGAGCACAAGATGAGGTGTTGAATTTAGACCCAGCCTTAACAGAACAGTTCATAATTAGAGAGCAAGCTGCATCCTCACCAGAAGAACAAACTACCTGGTTACAAAAAGGGGGAACAAAAACAGCCTCTGGACTGTGGAGAGGTCCAGAAGGAAGCCCTGTGTTGCCGGCAAGAGTAGCTGTCTCAGTGTTAGCAGAGGCCCACTCGCTAGCACATAGTAATTCAAAAGATATGACCAAAAGGTTAAAAGGGTGGTGGCATCTATTTCTACCACACATGATCAGTAACACTATTGCTGAATGTCAGACCTGCAATGAGTATAATGTCAAGCCCACCACACATCCGTTGCCTGGCCATTTTCCAACGGATAGAGGCCCTGGGTACATGACTGTGATTGACTTCACAGACATGATAAATCCTGTCCACAAAAAGAGATGCTTACTGGTCATGGTGGATAGTTTCACAGGATGGCCAGAAGCTTACCCATGTGTCAGGGAGGATGCAATGTCAGTGATAAAATGCCTCATCAATCACTACATACCTACACATGGATTCCCCAAAGTCATAAGGTCAGACAATGGTACACACTTTAAAAATGAGCATCTGAACCAAGTAGAATCAGCTCTAGGACTGAAGCACTCATTTGGAGCAGTCTACCATCCTCAAAGCCAAGGTAAAGTTGAACGACTGAACCTGACACTAAAAAACAAAATAGCCAAAATATGTGCAAGCACTTCTCTGAATTGGGTAGAAGCATTACCAATAGCTTTAATGTCTGTGAGATGTTCAATAAACAGAACCACTGGATTTACTCCTTTTGAATTAACCACTGGGCGCCAATTTCCTGGCCCCTGGGCCCCAATGCCTGGGGATGGGTACACTGATACACGAGAGGCCTACCAACAAAAAAAAGTAAGAGCTGTTATTAACACATTTTCCCCACAGAAGTTTTGGTCTGAAATAGAGCAACAGGAATTGGACACGAAAAGAGGACCTGACGAGCAGTGGGTGAGGCTGAAACAAATGAAACGAAAATGGTCTGCCCCCAGGTGGTCAGAGCCCATGAAAATAACTGCGCGAACCTCGCACTGCGTACAGTTGGCTGGAAAAGGTAACACATGGTTTCACTTGTCTGCTTGCTGTTTCTGTTCTGCCCCTAGCAGGTCTCTGACAACAGTTAGAGCTGACCTTCGGGAAGGTCAGAGAGAGGGAGAAGAGGGAGAAGAGACGGAAGACGGGGAAACAGCAACAGACCAACCCGAGGAGGGAGACAAACAAAAAGGAGATAATAATTCTGGTGCTAAATCATGAGGGATAATGTTAACAAGGTGGTCACATGTTGGGGGGTGGGAATTGTTGTAGTAATAATAATGTTGATACTGTGGAATGGAACAAGAGAGGGAGGGACTCAAGGCAGACACAAAAGAGATGTCATAAGGGGTGGGGGAGAAGCAAAACTAACTCTGGTAAGGGAAAAAGGAAAAGATGGCCAGTGGGAATTTGACTTATGCCAGGTGATTCACTGTGAGGGAGGAGGAATGGCCTGGAGAGGATATGATGTGTATGGATGTTTCTGGCCTAGCACTGAAAAAAGGCCAAATGGACCATGGTGCCACACATGGCATGATGTGTTCTGGATGACCAAACCAGGTTATACTAAAAATATGCTAGCAAAAAGCCCTATGGCCAAATCTGATTCACTATATAATCGACTGCGTATACATAGGGGACTGCAAACAGCATGGGGTAAAATGACAAATAAAATTATTATTACACTAAAAAATGGACCAGATAGGCCCGAGATATTCATAACTTTAGGAGTTGATGTGACAGGAAAAGACCCATTGGGACTCATACGAATAGTGGTGGAAAGCAAAAACACCACCTCAGCTCCACTGCCAGACAAAGATTTAACTAAGAAGGAAAAAATAATTAAAAGCATAGACTACGGTTCGTTAACCCCATTGGAATTAATGACATTAGAAACAGGATATCAAGATTCAAATCTGTGGTTAGAGTGGGTGTACAGTGCTGCCCAAGATGCAGGGTATGAAGGGTGTAGCATGTGCTGCTGGAAGACCAAAATTAATCACAGAACCAGCACCACTGCATTCAGAAGATGAGTGGGGTTACAAATGTATGTTAGCGCTGACCAAAGAAAAGAATCCAGTAAACTGCATAACCCTAAGTAAGTTGTACCCTGCTACTAATAATAACTCTAAAATAGGAGTCAATTTTCAACGTGCTGAGAATAACTATACCTGCTTTAACTTCACCACAACTGCCTCCCCAAAAATACTGACTGGAGCCTTTAAAACAGAATGGTGTGGAAAGATAGTGCAAAATTCCCACACTCAGATTGGCAACCTAGCAAGACAAGGCCTGTATTACGCATGTGGAAAAAGGTAATTATAGCTAGAATAGAACCCCAAATGGAAGGGTTGTGTGCCATGACAAGGTTAGCTGTACCAATGACCATAGTGGGGAATAGAGATCAAAATTGGACACCTGGAGCTAAAAAAGTGGCTGAGGCCGGGAGCAGAAGGAGAAGGGTAGTACCAACATCATTTGATTTGTCAAAAAACACCCCCACCTACACATATGCCATAGGAATACCCCGAGGGTGCCTAATGAACACAAATTAGTTAATCAGATAACAGCTGGATTTGAGAATTTACCAATATTTTCAGCAATATTTCCTATAACCCCAACAAAAATGTAGATAGAATCAATTTTGTGCATTATAATGTAATGAGACTCTCTAATTTAACAAGAGATGCAGTTGATGGTTTGAAGGAACAACTGGCTGCCACATCATTGATGACCATACAGAACAGACTGGCCCTGGACATGCTTCTGACAGAGAAGGGTGGAGTTTGTGCAATGATAGGGGAAACCTGTTGTACTGTAATACCCAACAACACAGCCCCTGATGGGTCAGTATCCAAAGCCCTTGATGGTTTAAAAGAACTATCTGATGAAATGGCTAGGAGCTCTGGTGTAGATAACAAGGTAACTAAATGGATGGATGATATGTTTGGAGCATGGAAAGGTGTGATAATTTCAATGTTGACCTCAATGGCAATATTTCTAGCAATATTAGTAACATGTGGCTGTTGTTGTATACCATGCATAAGAAGCCTGATGACTAGATTAATAACAACTGCAATTGAAAAGAAGGAGTCACCACCTCCTTACCAAATGCCATTATTAGCAGCAGTCGGTGACATGGAAGATGAGGAAGAAGTGGAGCAAAGGTTGTGATCTCTTTTAGAGAGATCAAGAGAGGGAATTGTGGGATTTATGTTTTAAAGGATTTATGTTTTACAGGTTTTACTCATTAGAAGCACTGTGCCCAGGCCTCATAAAGGCTCTGTGTTTTTCCATTTGATATTATGTGTTTTTCCATTTTGATATTATGTGTGTATGTGCTGTACAAAATGTCTTATCTACAGAAACAAGATATGGAGACTGCTGAGCTCAACTACTGGTCGAGAAGAAACAACTGCACCTGGTTCTGTGAAGGACACCCTGAATGGGAGGAAGACCCAAGCACAAGAATATAAATATTGTGTGAAATGTAGTGTGAGCATACAGGACTGCCCTGCATGCCTTGATGCTGTTGTTCTGTATCCTGAGCTCAGTCTCAATTATTCTGACTTTATTAAACTTAAGATTTTAAATTTAAGAGTAAGTCTCATCATTGACAGACCTGAACCTGGGAGAGAAACAACAAAGATTTTTCCCAACAACTGCCATCAATGAAGTGGGTGCTAACTGCTCTTACAGTCCTTCTACTGCGTCTCTTGTAAGATTGGCCAGTCTCATAACATTTTAATGCACATAGTTAATTCTATCAACATTCTTGTTTGGTGTAACTGGGAAAATAGCTGAAAATATAGGAAAGTTCTCAAATCCTGAGGCTATTTGATCAGACAATTTATACTCGTTTGGCACTCCTCTAGGGATTCCTATCGCATCAATATAAGTTGGGCTATTCCGTCTCAAATCAAAGTGTTCTTTTAAATCTCTTCTTCCTATAATATGTCTTCTTCTTTTTCTAGTTAATACTGCTCCTAGGTTTGCTTCTTTTCTCACTACAGTCTCCCCTATCATCATCAATAGTGCAGCTAATCTCACCATTGCACAAACCCCTTTTGCATTCTCACTCACTTTCACAAACAGTCTTCTGTCACCACAATACCAATACAAACCTGATCTTGCCCATGGGCCTATAACAGATATATCTGTAATCTGGGTCATGCTGGTACACCAAGTCACATCAATTTCACCTTTGTTGATAGTAGCTCCCTCTCTAGTAAAATTAAAACAGGTATAATTATTCTTTCTTACCTCCTCATGAAGGTCCTACTCTTGTCATGTTTGAAATAGGTGGAAAAATGGCTGCTATAATAGTACAGTTGGTAGGTGTGGCCATTCTAGTTAATCCTAACATACAATTATATCCCCATTTGTCCTCAGGAAATAGTGGGGCCGGTTCAATAAACAATCTGGGTCTTGCACTAGCACATCCAATACAGTTTTCCATTTTTGTTCTTCAGCTGTACTCACAATCCAATCTAACCATAGGTTGCTATCACCATAGCCTGTTGCCTTCTCTATTATGTCTTCAGGCCTCATTTTTGTATAGTCCATTTCAATAACTTCGTTGCCTGCCCATGTTTTCTTAGTATAATCCCTACTATCTCCCTCATCTGTCTTATTTAGTTTAGGTGTATCTATTATATTGATTTTCATCAGTTCTAGGGAATCTTTACCAGTCAGTTCTACTCCCACTACCAAGTAAAGTACTTTCTGATTACATCCATTACATCTACTACTGCCCCTTTTTGGGTATTCCCATAAATCTCCTATTGATACAGTGATTGGATTATCCCTGACTGAATAATCTCGCTGTATTTTTATTCTATGTTTCAAACTTGACTTCCAATAATCTTGGGGGTCCCAATCCCCAGTATATGCTACTACATCGTCCCAACCTCTGCACCACTTATGACCTAATTCTCCTTTATTATTACAACTATAATCAATTATAGTGTCGCTGCACAAATAAACGTTGTACCCTCTCCATGAACTATTTTTTCCCCCACACTTAATCACACTGCACAGGTCAAACGTGAATGATGTAGTACTGCCCTTTGTATAGTTCAGCTCTATTCCCCCATATCGCTTTAGGCATTTGTCCCTGGATGCGGTGCTTACACTCCTCCTGTGCCTGGTTCGGTTCTGGTCCTTATGGAATTCTATCCCATTGGTGATTCCCACTATTATTATACATATGGCAATGGCAGTACCTACGGCTAACACTTTCCAATTATCGTAAAGCTGCATTTCTCTTAAGTCACTTGAATTTCTTAACTTAAAATATTAATCTTAATGCAACAGTAAAATCTTAACACTTATATTTATCAGTAATATAGACTGGGAACACTTCTATTGTTGATTCAAGACAGTAATAATATAAAATATTTTCAACCTCTAAACAAAATGGAAAACATGAATAGAATATTAATTAACAATTGAACACTTCTATAATGGGGTGAAAATAAAACAAACATAAAAACACTTCTACTTGTAGAAATCAGTGAAAAACACATCTAGTAATGTAATAAAAATATGATAAATGTGATACGATAAGACTCAGATAGTATATATGGTAATAGTTATGTCCACGTCCGTGAACACTTCTTTCAGGATCTGTAAGACTCTCTCAAACTTCAGCTTGTCAAGTCCGCACCCCAGCCTGGGAACCGAAACACTGTTGTTATTAGTAATACACCAATCTCTCATGTAGGTTAAACTCTTCCTGAAATTGTCATATGTTGGTAATTCAGTAGCAACTTGTTTTGTGATTAGATGAAAAACAGTTCTATCTTCTTCTTTGGTCACTGCACACTCGCCAGGTTTTTTATTTTGGATTCTTACTTTGTATGTTCCATATCGTTCTTTGAACTGTTTTGCAATACCTGCTCCTTATGCACAGTCAGCACTCACACAATGGGCCAATGGTTCTCCTTCAGGAGCTGTGAATAAATCACCTGTTGTGTGGATAATCTGTAATGCTTGTACTGCTGTTGGTGTGTGCAATGTTTTTGTGTTACCAGTATCAATATCCCTCTCTTGGTCCTGACTTGTGCGAAGTTCTAGCAGTGACTTTCAGCGGAGTAGACCACCTAGGCTCCTTCCACTTTCTCCTAAATAGACGAAGTCTCACCCACTCTGTCGGCCTAGCCTGAGCAGTTCGCTCAGCACTGTCAGTGCGTGATGCTGCAACCTAAGTAGAAAAACAGTTAATCAATGCAGTTAGTTTGTCAAAATAAACTTTATGTGTCAAAGGTTCAATGGGCTCCAGACACAAAGCCGTTGCTGGTCCAGGAAATGATCGACCTGTCATCAGTTCAAAAGGTGTAAAACCCGTAACCCTGTTAACAGAAGATCGGACAGACATTAGTGCCAGTGGTAAAGCAGACAGCCAGTTAATCTTAAGTTGCGCGCATATTTTAGCAAGCTTGTGTTTCAGGGTTAGATTCATACGTTCGACTTTTCCTTGTGATTGGGGATGGAACACAGCACCAAATGAATGTGTCAAGCCTAAGGCTGTTTCTACAGTTCTTAAGTGCACATTTTTAAAATGACTTCCATTGTCAGACCTAATCCGTCTCGGAAAACCATAATGGGGTATATAATGATTTATCAAACATTTTATTACAGCGGTGCTGTCTTCCTTCCCCACAGGAAATGCTTCTGGCCATCCAGTGTAGGTGTCTACCATGACCAACAGGTACCTCTTACCATTTACTCTGTCTATCGTATCAGTAAAATCAATGACTACCTCATCACCTGGTCAACTAGCCAGTGGAAAATGACCAGCTGATAGGCGCATTGAAGGCTTAATGTTGTGTTCTTGACAAACTTCACATGAAACAATATGATGTGAAATCAAATGTGGCATGAAAGGGTGCCACCATGATTGTAATGCACGAGACATTTGTTTGTCTCCACAGTGAGATGGACTATGAATTTGTGTCAAAACAGAAACAGCTAATGATGAGGATAACACAGGACGACCATCTGGTGACGTCCACAAACCATCATGTGCCTTAATAGCTCCTTTGTGTAACCATTGAGTCTTTTCTGATGGGCTAGCTAGGTGTTGTTGTTCAATTATATAAGGTCTGGATAAATTAGGAAACAAATCAGACAGCTGACGCTGTGACATCATTAGGTATTGACTTGGCAGATATCCAGCTGCCTTTTTTGCCACTTCATCAGCCGCTGCATTTCCTAATGAAATGAATGTGTTAGAAGTTGCATGACCTTGACATTTCATGACAGCTACTGCAGCAGGCTTGGCCAATGCCTCTGACAGCTGTTCTGCTTCTTTAGCATGCGCGATGGGACGTCCCGTAGCAGTGATATAGTCAATTCTCTTCCACCTGGGAAGTTCAATGTGTACGGCAGTAACAACATATGCAGAGTCGCTGTAAATGTTAACCTTCTGTCCCTCTGCGAAGCGCAGGGCCTCTATCATTGCCAACAATTCAGCTCTCTGAGCAGACTGCTTTCCTGTCAACCTTCCTGCTTTCACTGTGCTAAACCTACCATTAACTTCTTTAACTACTGCAAATCCAGACTTCAGCTCTCCTACTTCATCCCTGAAGCAACAACCATCAGTAAACAATGTCATAACATCTTCATCTAATAGCGGCGTCGCAGACAGGTCAGGCCTAGCTTTTGAAGCTACATCAGTTAGCGGAGCACAGTCATGTGGTATACCATCAGTCACAAGGTCAGCCATATTAATTCCTTCATGTGTAAACGTCAGGTTAGGGGCGTCTAAAATTTTGGCCAGACGTCTTTGTCTCAGTGGTGAAAAGATAAATGAATTACTATTTACAAATGACATAACAGAGTGTGTGGTTAAAATAGTCAGTGGATGGGCCATAACAACATGTGATGTTTTGTCAATTATCTTTGCCAGACCAGCCACGAAGCGTGAGCAAGGAGGCTGACGTTGTTCTATCTGATCTAGTAATACGCTGGCATACATTAAAACCTTCCTCTGTCCTTTATCTTTCTGAAATAGCACGCCATGTGCACTTGTCTTCGTCTCTGAAACATCCAAGAAAAATGGTAAAGTGTAGTCAGGGCAGTTTAAATGGGAGGCATGTGACAGTTGCATTTTTAATTCAATGAATGCTTTTTCTGCCTCAGCTGTCCAGCTGAGGGTAGTAGTCAGATTTCTCATGCCAGCTTCCTTAACAAGCTGTCGTAATGGCATAGTTAAAGCCACATACATTGGAATGTATTGTCTGCTGAAACCTGTCAAACCTAGGAAAGAAAGCATGTCTTTCACAGTGATCGGTCTTGTATGGTTTAATATGTCTGTACGGTGTGAACCAGTCAGTCCAGATCCTTCTGCAGTCACTAATCTGCCCAGAAAACTAACTGTAGGACGACACAGTTGCAGTTTGTCTTTACTAACCTTGAATCCAGCTGTGTATAGTTTTATCAGTACTACTTTTGTGGCTGTCATACAATCTTGTGGTGTTGTAGCTGCAATCAGTAGATCGTCTACATATTGAATCAGTATTGTGTCCTCTGGCATTTCACACGGCTGCAGTATTTGTTTCAAAACCTGATTAAAAATGCCTGGTGATAAAATGAAGTCTTGTGGCAAACGGTTGTATGAATACTGTTGACCACGATAAGTGAAGGCTAAACAGTCTTTGCATTCCTCAGCAATAGGAATACAGAAAAAAGCATTTGCTAAATCTATACATGCAAACCATTTCTGTAGAGGTGTTAAGTTTGACAGGGCAGTGTAAGGATTAGGTACTGCTACTGTAGGTGTTGAAACTAGGGAATTTATCTTCCTTAGATCATGTACCATACGATATTTATCAGTACCTGGCTTAGGGACCGGAAAAATTGGTGTGTTCCATTCAGAGTCATGTTCTATCAGTACCCCAGATTTAAGTAATCCTTCTACAGTTGATGCTACCCCCTGTTCTGCCTCTCGCTTGTTTCTGTATTGTGGGACCCAAACAGCTTCATCAGTTTTCAGAGAGAAAGAGACTGGAGTAATATCACAAAATCCAACGTCCGTTGGACCTGCAGACCAAAGGTCTTTTGGCATTGATTCAATCAATTCACTTGCACCTTCACCATCTGTTTTCTCCCTTCCGTGACAGCGGTCGACCCATGTGTGTGTCATCGTGCCAGTGTCATTTGTGTAATGGCTGTATTTATATGCCTGTTGTGATGGTGAAAAATACATGCAATAAATATTGGTTGGTTCCCAATCAGTACTAGCTAATAGTCGTTTTGTCATACTTCCTAGTTCCCTAGCCTCATGATTAGGACTCAGTGCAAGAGAAATGTGTGGTGCTGCTGTATCAGACATCTTGTACCACTCCATTTGTTCAGTAGTCAAATTAACTGGTGAAACAACACCCTCTTTTCCAATCAAGAGGCCCATACCTCTTAAACACCATTTGGTGCCCTCATGTTGTTCAAAGAGTTCCTGATACAGCAGATCATCATTTCTGTCATAAAACAATGTGCAGTGTAATGGGTCTGGTGGTGGTAAGAAAATACCAAACTGTGTTATCCACTTCCGCCATTGGTTATATAGACACTGAACCCCATATTCTGATTCTGAGTCCGTGTCTAACTCTACCCAGTATATGTCAGCTGACTCATTCCTATCAGTTCCCCTAAGTAACCATTGATTGTGTGCTGTATGTCCATGTGTAGAGCAGTTATGTTCAGTGCCATTTGGTAGTGTGACAATTACCCCTTGCGAGGAACATAATATATTTGCCCCTAACTTAACCAGTAAATCTCTACCCATAAGAGGAATTGGTGCGTTGGAAGAGTAAAGAAATGAGTGTAAGAGCTGTTGACCAGCTACAGTCACAGTGAGAGGTTTAGTCAACGGCCAGCGTTCTAATTCTCCAGAGAAACCCATTACTCCAACAGTGTCTTTTGATAAATCAGTCTCTTCAATGGTGCCTTTAGTCACAGTGGAGTATGTTGCTCCTGTGTCCACAAGGAGCTGTAGTGGTGTTTTGTTAACCACTACAGTCATGAGAGGTTCGGCCCCTCCTCCCACTACAGGTCTCTGTGAGCCTCTTCATTCGTTTCCCCCTCCTGTTGCTCATGATGGCATCTGATGTTGTGCCATAGGGCTCAGGGTTTGACCTTGGCCTGCTGCGTAGCCACCTCCAGTCAGTTGTTGGCCTCTGCCTCGACCAAACGAATTGCCTCCACGGGGTCCCCAGCTAGATCCCCTTCGTAGTCTGTTTGGGCATTCATGTTGCCAGTGTCCATCCCCTCTGCCTCCAAACCTCTGTCTATTGTAATTTTGCCTGCCCCTATTGTTACCCACACCCCGTCTGTATGCAAAAGGTGGAGTAACATCTGGTGGTGATACATATGCTGGTGTTTGTGGTGTCCAGTCTGTCACGGCAGGTTCACGTTGTGGCATTTGTTTGGCCTTTTTCTGATTTAGGTTAGCTCTAGCTTCATCCAATTGTAATTTAAGAAGCTGATTCTTTAATTTATCAGTCTCTTCCGCATCTTTAGCTGATTTAGCTGTAGCCCTATCTACATGATGCACAAAATATCTTTCCCATACCTCATTTGTGCAACCTGGGATGGCAGGGTCGTCCTCCATCTTAGCTTTAACGCTTTCAGGTGCACCTTTTAGGACAGCTGCGTGAAATATATCTCTTGTAACTGGGTTGGCTGCATGGTTTTCATCTAACATTTGTTCCCATTCTCCCCCACATCTCATTATGTATGCTGCGCCAGACTCACCTGTTTTCATCTTAAAAGTAATGTTTTGATATGTCGTTGGTGGAATTGGATATTTCTGTCTCAGAGCCCTACTGAGTGGTGTCATGATACGTGTCAATGGTGTGTTGTGTGGTAGCCGGCTCAAGTCAGCATTCATTTCTATTTCTGCAATCTGTGCTGGAGTCATAAATTGACCAAACAGACATCTAATGTCACCCAATGAAAGTACTGTGCCGTGACATAAGGTAGTTAGTTTACTCAACCACCTGCTACCTCCTTGAGTAATAGGTGGCAGCTTACCTTCAATGGCTAGCATGTCACTGTGTGTCCATGGTTGGTACTGCACGTTACTACGCTGAGTCACTAATGGCATTTGGGGTACATATAACTGACTCTTATATGATTTGTCTGATTCATCTATGCTCTCATCATCACTGCTGTTTTCCCTGTGTGATTTGGCTGATGACCTAGTGCGACTAGCGATGGGCCTTTCTTTCTCCAGTTTCTTACCTTCTGTGATGTCCATAGTCCCTATAATGTTTACCTCATATATTTCCCTCAATAATCCCTTATCTTCCTTAACTACTACATCTAATCCTTTCTGCCCACAGTCCTCACTTCTCTCAATTTCAGATTGTCCCTCACAAAATGTAAGCTGCTGCCCTTCTCCTTCTCTATTCAGTTCGGCTAATCTTTCTTCTAGTTTTTCCATTATCTTTCCCACACTATTCATCATATCCGTGTAACCATCCTTTGCTTCTATAAAATCTTTACTTACTTGTTCAGCTATCTCAGTAAATGGCATGTCCATGTCTAACTGCCCTCCCTTCACTTCCATCAAAGGCATCTGTCTCTCTACATAAGTGGGAGGTGCTGTTGGTAAGGGCGGATACAGTGGGGCGGAAGCTAGTGATGCACTAGGCTGTGGGCTTCCTACTTTCACTTCCTTTCTCTGTTTAGCTGCTGCACTATCAACTTCCTTTTTCTTCTTTGGTACGCCCAATGCTGTTACAGTCACTGCCGTGCTGGTCCACTTTCTCAATTCATCATCTAACTTCTCTCCCTCTGTTTTATATGAACCCTTTTTGTACCACTGAACATCCTTCTTCTTATCTCTATGCTGCATAACTTTTACACGTGCCCTTCTTTCTAATTCTCTTATTTTCGGTCCTAAAGCGACCGTTTTCTGTCCAATATCTGGTCCAAATGCTACTACCATAGTTTCCCATTGTTCACCTAATTCCTTCTCTCTACCCTTTTTATCTTTTGGTGGTGTCTGTGCTATTTCCATATCTACTACATTCAGCCATTGCGTCAATACAGGGGGACATCCATACTCATCACATTCTTTCTCAAACTCTGCCATTTTACAATCTTCCTCTACACAATACTTCTTTGTTTATTTAAATATTCTACACAGTTCTACTATTTAGCAATTATCTCTTATACAGTTTTAAGCACAATAATGCAACATAAACACTTCCACTTATTTTTAGTAAAACAATGTATCAACAATAATGCAATAATTACTTAAAATATCCACATTAACAACCGGATTTAATGCACTGACATACACAAGCAAGGAATTATACTATATACATATAATTATATATATACAACGATCATATTATATTCGTTTCAATTGTTTAACCTTTCACTCGCACAAAAATTTACTAGTTCGACGACTAACGTGGTAATTTACCGGACTCTCACCGGAGGGACTCCAACCCAAACTTTCACCGGAGGGACTCACGGAGGGACCCAACCCAAACGTGTGGTAATTTACGGACTTTCACCTCCAACCCAAACTTTATGAACGTTCACTTACAAAAAACATACACGTATAATATGAATCTGTCTTTTAAAGTATTATTTTCAATGCATTTAATTTTACAAAACTGATATTTCACTAAAATTTACACATCCAGAAATTTTCCTCAGAATTAACACAGTTCTTTTAGAATATTCAATAGCAGAGCTTTAATTAAATAGGTGTCTGCTTACCTTTTGTTTTCAGAGGCGCCTCTCTGTGTTAATCTGAGTTCCTTTTCTGGATAATGAAACTTCCAATTCCTTCTAATCTCCTCAAACGATCACGTCGGACGTCACCAATTTGTTGCACTAATTATTTTTTGAATGCTTAAAAATCTCATCCAGGGTGGCGGGGGTTGTTGTACTAATTATTTTCTGCAATCCATGCGCATTCTTTTATCGAAGAGGAGACATAACTTTATATTCCAAATAATTTATTCGACAGATGCATATGATACAAACATCAGCTGCTGAGTTCATTCACACAAGCGAGTGTGTTCACACTCCAGCAGTTCTCAATATTTATCGTCGTCCCTCTTCAGTTCACACCCCCTCGCGTTATCTGACTCCATTGCCCATTCGGTGTTGTATCCTCTTTTCAAGAAAGCTGACCTCCTCATTCCATCTGTGACCTATAGAACCTGAAGAGAGACATACATGACCCCTGACCCTCTCAACTCCCAAGCATGCAATTTGCTTATCACTCCTCTGCACGCAGACATAGGCCAGGGACGTTAGCTGACAGTTCCCTGTTCAACTAACATTCTTTTGCACAATATATTGCTTGCACAAATACCATACTACTTAAAAGATATATTTGCTATTTTGTATTTAAATACCATAGCTGATTATAGTTGCTCAAAATAAACAGTGAATTAATACCAAACATTTGTATAAAAATATAAAAAATAAAACATCAGTAATATATATTCACAAAGGATAGAAAATATCCCACAGGGTCGAGTGAAAAAGTCGTCCTAAAAGTCGCACCTAAATCTGCCAATATCGGCTAGAAGAAGCGCCTGGATGTCTGAACTTAGGTTTTAAACGCTTTAAAATTTCCTCCAGGGTTACCATGGTCGAATGGGAAAGTGTCCGAGAAGAACCACTTAACTCGGCCGATATCATCTGGATGTGTGGGGTTAGGTTTTGAATGCTTAAAAATTGTTCCAGGTTTACCATGGTCGAGTGGGAAACCGTCCAAGAAGTCGAAATTAACCCGGCCAAGTTCGGCTGGATGAAGCGCCTGGATGTTTGGGGATTGGTTTTGAATGCTTAAAAATTTCATCCAGGGTGGCGGAAATCGAGTGAAAAATCATTCGAGAAGTCGCACCTAACTATGCCAATATTGGCTGGATAAAGCGTCTGGATGTCTGGACTAACATTTTAAACGCTTAAAAATTTCCTCCAGGGTTACCATGGTCGAGTGGGAAACCTTCAGAGAAGTCGCACTTAACCCTGCCAATATCGGCTAGAAGAAGCGCCTGTATGTCTGGACTTAGCTTTTGAATGCTTAAAAAATAGTTCCAGGTTTACCATGGTTGAGTGGTAAAACAACCAAGAAAGTCGCACTTAACCTGGCCAATATCGCCTGGATGAAGCGCATGGATGTCTGGACTTACATTTTAAACGCTTAAAAATTTCCTCCAGGGTTACCATGGTCGAGTGGGACAGTGTCCTAGAAGTCGCACTTAATCCGGCCATTATCGCCTGGATGAAGCGACTGGATGTGTGGACTCAAAAATTTCCTCCAGGGTTACAATGGTCGAAAGAAAAACCGTCCAAGAAGTCGCACCTAACTCGGCCAATATCGCCTGGATGCGTGGATTTAAAAATTTCCTCCAGGGTTACCATGGTCAAGTGGTAAAGCGTCCAACCTGGCCAATATCACCTGGATGAAGCGCTTGGATGTCTGGGCTTAGGTTTTGAATGCTTTACAATTTCCTCCAGGTTTACCATGGTCGAGTGGGAAAGTGTCTGAGAAGACGCACTTAAAACGGCCAATATCGCCTTATGTATGTGTGGGGTTAGGTTTTGAATGCTTTACAATTTCCTACAGGGTTACCATGGTCGAGTGGAAAAGTGTCTGAGAAGACACACTTAACCCGGCCAATATCGCCTGGATGAAGCGCCTGGATGTCTGGGGTTAGATTTTGAATGCTTAAAAATTTCATCCAGGGTGGCGGGGTTCGAGTGAAAAAGTCTTCCGAGAAGTAGCACCTAACTCTGCCAATATCGGCTGGATGAACTGGATTTCTGGAATTAGGTTTAAAACGCTTTACAATTTCCTCCAGGTTTACCATGGTCGAGTGGGAAAGTGTCCGAGTAAGTCACACTTAACCCGGCCAATATCGCCTGAATGGAGCGCATGGATGTCTGGATTTACATTTTAAATGCTTAAAATTTTCCTTCAGGGTTACCATGGCCGAGTGGGACAGTGTCCTAGAAGTCGCACTTAACCCGGACAATATCGGCTGGATGAAGCGCCTGGATGTGTGGACTTAAAAATTTCTTCCAGGGTTACCATGGTCGAATGGGAAAGCGTCCAAGAAAGTCACACTTAACCTGGCCAATATCGCCTGGATGAAGCGCCTCAATGTCTGGAATTAGGTTTTGAAATCTTAAAAAAAAGTTCCAGGTTTACCATGGTCGAGTGGGAAACCTTCAGAGAAGTCGCACTTAACCCTGCCAATATCGGCTAGATGAAGCGCCTGTATGTCTGGACTTAGGTTTTCAATGCTTAAAAATTTGTTCCAGGTTTACCATGTTCGAGTGGGAAACCGCCCAAGAAGTCGAGGTTAACCCAGCTAAGTTTGGCTGGACGAAGCGCCTGGATGTTTGGGCTTAGGTACTGAATCAAATCAAGCCCAGTAATGTGTTACTGTTATGGGTTTAGTCTGTGAGCCTGGATGTCTGGACTTTTGAACGCTTAAAAATTTCTTCCAGGGTTACCATGGTCGAGTGGAAAAGCGTCCCAGAAGTCGCATTTAACCCAGCCAATATCTCCTGGATGAAGCGCCTGTATGTTTGGGCTTAGGTTTTGAGCGCTTAAAAGTTTTCTCCAGGGTTACCATGGTCGAATGGGAAAGTGTCCGAGAAGTCGCACTTAACCCAGCCAATATCGGCTGGATGAAGCGCCTGGATGTCTGGACTTAAGTTTTGAGTGCTTAAAAATTTCCTCCAGGCTTACCACGGTCGAGTTGGAAAGTGTCCGAGAAGACCCACTTAACCCAGCCGATATCATCTGGATGAAGCGCCGGGATGTGTGGGGTTAGGTTTTGAATGCTTAAAAATTTCATCCAGGGTGGCGGGGATCGAGTGAAAAAGTCGTCCGAGAAGTCGCACCTAACTTAGCCAATATCGGCTGGATGAAGCGCCTGGATGTCTGGACTTAGGATTTGAACGCTTAAAAATTTCTTCCAGGGTTACCATGGTCGAGTGGGAAAGAGACCAGGAAGTAGCACCTATCACAGCCAAGATCGGCTGGATGAAGCGCCTGGATGTCTACACTTAGGTTTTGAATGCGTAAAAAAAAATTTCCTCCAGGCTTACCATGGTCGAGTGGGAAAGTGTCAGAGAAGACGCACTTAGCCCGGCCAATATTGCCTGGATGTGTGGATTTAAAAGTTTCCTCCAGGGATACCATGGTCGAGTGGAAAAGCGTCCGAGAAATCGCACTTAACCCGGCCAATATCGCCTGGATGAAGCGCCTGGATTTCTGGGGTTAGGTTTTGAATGCTTAAAAATTTCATCCAGGGAGGCGGGGTTCGAGTGAAAAAGTTGTCTGAGAGGTCACACCTAACTTGGCCAATATCGGCTGTGTCACGGGTGTGATAGGCACGAGAGCAGACAAAGACTAAAAAAGAAAATAAACTTATTTTAATCCACTTCAGGGATGAAATAAACAATATACATACAGGCGGGCAGGCAGATAGATGGAACAAAATCACACGCATATAAGGACGAGATCGGACAAACGGAACTGAAAACACAGGACTTAAATACACCAGGTGAATGACTACAATTAACAAGACACAGCTGAAGACGATAGACAATTAACATGAACTAAAGGCAGGGCACACAGAGCACATGGCACACGACAAAAACAATAACAAAAGTCCGGAGAACGTGACATTACCCCCCCCCTCCCGGAAGGTGCGTCCTCGCACCTAAAGAGTAACAAACAAAACAAAATGACTAGGAATTGGGGATACCGGATCTTGGGAGGAGGTTCTGGTGGAGGACGGCCCCCAGGAGGGAGTAAACAGACAGTCCAGGGAGGAACAGACGGAGGGAGGAACCAGGGAGAAGACAGGAGGAGTCTGAAGCAGGAGGAGATCCAGAGCCCAGCTATGGTGGTCCACGGTGGAGCTGACGGAGGGAGGAGCCATGGAGGAGGAGCGGCCATCGACTCCATGGGGCCGACCGACGGCGGCGGCGGCGGCAGGTGGTGGAGGAGACTGAGGTGGAGACGGAGAGCTGAAGAGCCGGGGTGACGTCGAGGCGCTGGAGGTCCAAGGCGACGCCACAGGCTTCGGCGACTGACACGGAGACGGGGGACGGGAAGGACGCGGCGGAGCCAGAGCGACTGAGGACTGAGGTGAAGCTGGAGGGAAGGAGGAGCCTGACAGAGCCGGTGGGATGGAGGGACGAGGCGAAGCCGGAGGAGAGGAATCCCGAGGCGACGGATGGTCGACGACAGACCAAGGCGGAGCCGGAGGGACGATGGAGCCTGGTGGAGCTGGTGGACTGACGGACCACGGTGTAGAGGAGGGAGCTAGGAGCCCAGGGGGAGCCGCCGGGTCTACGAGCCGAGGAGGAGTCTGGGTCTCGGAGGCAGGACGGCGAGGCGAGGGATCCTTCACCCTCGACGGCGATGGAGACCGGCAGACCCGTGGCGAGCTCCAGATGGTGAGCTGAGGGTGAGCACAGGGGCTGCTGGGATCCATCGGTGGCGTATGACCAGGGTGGGAGGAGGGAAAACTGGAAGCGCACGTGGCGCGGGCACTGGAGGAGCGCGACGTGGCGCGGCACTGGACGGAGCGCACGTGGCGCGGGCACTGGACGGAGCGCACGTGGCGCGGGCACGGGACGGAGCGCGACAGAGCCGTGGGCACTGGAGCACGAGCGGCACTGGAGGAGCGCGCGGGCACTGGAGGAGCGCACGTGGCGCGGGCACTGGAGGGAGCGCACGAGGCGCGGGCACTGGAGGGAGCGCACGTGGCGCGGGCAATGGAGGGAGTTTTGGGGGATCCAGCAGCCCTAGGTGGGAAATCAGCTCACCCTCAGCCGATGTGCAGTGGGCGGAGCTCCACTCCGCGCTCTCCTTGCAGTCGGCTTGCTCCACCGTGGTGAACTCTGTTGCTGGCTCGCGCACCTGGTCTGACGTATACGGCTCGGGTCCTGTTACGCTCCACGGCTCTGTCGCTCTCTGTGACGATGGGTCCGTGGTCGCGCTTGACTCCGCCTCCGTGTCAGCGGTGGGCTCAGGCTGGGGCTCGACCATGCGGTGAAGGGCTGAGCTGGGCTCTGGATCCTGAGTGGGGCTGGTGTCGGTGTCCTCCAGTGCAACAGTCATCGACGATTTGCACGACACCAGCACCCACTCGACGTAAGCGGCGATGCTCTCTCGAGGACCACTCCCGGACAGCTGTGCCTGATTGGAAATGTTTAGTGCGCGGAAGTAGATTCCGCACAGAAAGCTGTCCGGGTAACGAGAGTCGTTGGCCAGGTGGAGGAATAGCGCGGTATATTCCTCGAGAGGGCAATCCCCCTGCTCCAGCAGGAGGATGAGGAAATTCGGGTCTTGGTACGGGGAATACATGACAAACAAACAAACAAAAAAAATAAATAAAATAATCGCCGCTAAACTTGTACTTGTGTACGGTCCGATCTTCTGTCACGGGTGTGATAGGCACGAGAGCAGACAAAGACTATAAATGAAAATAAACTTATTTTAATCCACTTCAGGGATGAAATAAACAATATACATACAGGCGGGCAGGCAGATAGATGGAACAAAATCACACGCATATAAGGACGAGATCGGACAAACGGAACTGAAAACACAGGACTTAAATACACCAGGTGAATGACTACAATTAACAAGACACAGCTGAAGACGATAGACAATTAACATGAACTAAAGGCAGGGCACACAGAGCACATGGCACACGACAAAAACAATAAAAGTCCGGAGAACGTGACAGGCTGGATGAAGCACCTGGATTTCTGCACTTAGGTTTTAAACGCTTAAAAATTTCCTCCAGGCTTACCATGGTCGAGTGGGAAAGTGTCAGAGAAGATGCACTTAACCCGGCCAATATCGCCTGGGTGTGTGGAATTAAAAATATTTCTCCAGGGTTACCATGGTCGAGTGGTAAAGCATCCGAGAAATCACACTTAACCTGGCCAATAGCGCCTGGATATCTGGACTTAGGTTTTGAATGCTTTAGAATATGCTCCAGGTTTACCATGGTCGAGTGGGAAAGTGTCCGAGAAGACGCCCTTAAAATGGCCAATAACGCCTGGATGTGTGGACTTCAAAATTTCCTACAGGGTTACCATGGTCGAGTAGAAAAGTGTCTGAGAAGACACACTTAACCCGGCCAATATCGCCTGGATGAAGCGCCTGGATGTCTGGGGTTAGATTTTGAATGCTTAAAAATTTCATCCAGGGTGGCGGGGTTCGAGTGAAAAAGTCTTCCGAGAAGTAGCACCTAACTCTGCCAATATCGGCTGGATGAAGTGCCTGGATTTCTGGAATTAGGTTTAAAACGCTTAAAAATTTCTTCCAGGGTTACCATGGTTGAGTGGAAAAGCTTCCGAGAAGTCGCACTTAACCCGGCCAATGTCGCCTGGATGAAGCTCCTGGATGTGTGGAGTTAGGTATTGAACGTTTAAAGATTTCCTCCAGGGTTACCGTGGTGGAATGGGAAAGTGTCCGAGAAGTCGTTCTTAACCCGTCCAATATCGTCTGGATGAAGCGCCCAGATGTCTGGATTTAGGCTTTGAGTGCTTAAAAATTTGTTCCAGGTTTACCATGGTCGAGTGGGAAAGTGTCAGAGAAGACGCACTTAACCCGGCCAATATCGCCTGGATGTGTGGACTTAAAAATTTGTCTGGGGTTAGGTTTTAAACGCTTAAAAATTTCCTCCAGGTTTACCATGTTCGAGTGGGAAACCGTTCAAGAAGTCGAAATGAACCCGGCCAAGTTCGGCTGGATGAAGCGCCTGGATGTTTGGGCTTAGGTACTGAATCAAATCAAGCCCAGTAATGTGTTACTGTTATGGGGTTAGTCTGTGAGCCTGGATATCTGCACTTAGGTTTTGAACGCTCAAAAATTTCTTCCAGGGTTACCATGGTCGAGTGGAAAAGTGTTCCAGAAGTCGCATTTAACCCAGCCAATATCTTTTGGAGGAAGCGCCTGTATGTTTGGGCTTAGGTTTTGAGCCCTTAAAAGTTTCCTCCAGGGTTACCATGGTCGAATGGGAAACCGTCCAAGAAGTCCTACCTAACTCTGCCAATATCGGCTGGATGAAGCGCCTGTATGTCTGGACTTACAAATTTTCTCCAGGCTTGCCATGGTCGAGTGGGAAAAAGTCTGAGAAGTCGCATTTAAACCAGCCAATATCGCCTGGATGTGTGGACTTAAAAATTTCCTCCAGGGTTACCATGGTCGAGTGGAAAAGCGTCCGAGAAGTCACATTTAACCCAGCCATTATCTCCTGGATGAAGCACCTGGATGTTTGGGCTTAGGTTTTGAGTGCTTAAAAGTTTCCTCCAGGGTTACCATGGTCGAATGGGAAAGTATCCAAAAAGTCGCAATTAACCCGGCCAATATCGGCTGGGTGAAGTGCCTGGATGTCTGTACTTAGGCTTTAAATGCTTAAAAAATTCCTTCAGGATTATCATGGTCGAGTGGGAAAGTCTCCAAGAAGACCCACTTAACCCGGCTGATATCATCTGGATGAAGCGCCTGGATGTGTGGGGTTAGGTTTTGAATGCTTAAAAAGTTGTTCCAGGATTACCATGGTCGAGTGGGAAACCGTCCAAGAAGTCGAAATTAACCCGGCCAAGTTCGGCTGGATGAAGCGCCCGGATGTTTGGGCATAGGTTTTGAGCGCTTAAAAGTTTCCTCCAGGGTTACCATGGTCGAGTTGGAAAGTGTCCGAGAAGACCCACTTAACCCGGCCGATATCATCTGGATGAAGCGCCTGGATGTGTGGGGTTAGGTTTTGAATGCTCAAAAAATGTTTCTAGGTTTACCATGGTTGAGTTGGAAAATGTCCTAAAAGATGCACTTAACCCGGCCAATATTGCCTGGATGAAGCGCCTGGATGTCTGGGGTTAGGTTTTGAATGCTTAAAAATTTCATCCAGGGTGGCGGGGATAGAGTGAAGAAGTCGTCCGAGAAGTCGCACCTAATTTAGCCAATATCGGCTGGATGAAGCTCCTGGATGTCTGGACTTAGGTTTTTAACGCTTAAAATTTCCTCCAGGGTTACCATGGTTGAGTGGGAAAGTGTCCGAGAGGTCGCACTTAACCCTGCAAATATCGCTTGGATGAAGCGACTGGATGTGTGGACTTAGGTTTTGAATGCTTAAAAATTTGTTCCAGGTTTACGATGTTCGAGTGGGAAACCGCCCAAGAACTCAAGGTTAACCCGGCCAAGTTTGGCTGATCGAAGCGCCTGGATGTTTGGGCTTAGTTACTGAATCAAATCAAGCCCAGTAATGTGTTATTGTTATGGGGTTAGTCTGTGAGCCTGGATGTCTGGACTTAGGTTTTGAATGCTTAAAAATTTCTTCCAGGGTTACCATGGTCGAGTGGAAAAGCGTCCCTGAAGTCGCATTTAACCCAGCCAATATCTCCTGGATGAAGCGCCTGGATGTTTGGGCTTAGGTTTTGAGCGCTTAAAAGTTTCCTCCAGTTACCATCGTCGAATGGGAAAGTGTCTGAGAAGTCGCACTTAACCCGGCCAATATCGGCTGGATGAAGCGCCTTGATGTCTGGACTTAGATTTTGAATGCTTAAAAATTTCATCCAGGGTGGCGGGGGTCGAGTGAAAAAGTCGTTCTAGAAGTCGCACCTAAATCTGCCAATATCGGCTAGAAAAAGCGCCTGGATGTCTGGACTTAGGTTTTGAACGCTTAAAATTTTCTTCCAGGGTTACCATGGTCGAGTGGAAAAGCGTCCCAGAAGTCGCATTAATCCCAGCCAATATATCCTGGATGTTTGGGCTTAGCTTTTGAGTTCTTAAAAGTTTCCTCCAGGTTTACTATGGTCGAGTGGGAGACCGTCCAAGAAGTCAAACTTAACTCGGCCAAGGTTGGCTGGATGAAACGCTAGGATGTTTGGGGATAGGTTTTGAATGCTTAAAAATTTCATCCAGAGTGGTGGGGTTGAGTGAAAAAGTTGTCCTAGAAGTCGCACCTAACTCTGCCAATATCGGCTAGAAGAAGCGCCTGGATGTCTGAACTTAGGTTTTAAACACTTAAAATTTTCCTCGAGGGATACCATGGTCGAATGGGAAACCGTCCAAGAAGTCGCACCTAACTCGGCCAATATCGGCTGGATGAAGCGCCTGGATGTCTGGACTTAGGTTTTAAACGCTTAAAAATTTCCTCCAGGCTTACCATGGTCGAGTTGGGAAAGTGTCCGAGAAGATGCACTTAACTCGGCCAATATCGCCTGGATGTGTGGATTTAAAACATTTTTCCAGGGTTACCATGGTCGAGTGGGAAACTGTCCAAGAAGTCAAAATTAACCCGGCCAAGTTCGGCTGGATGAAGCGCTTGGATGTTTGGGGATTGGATTTGAATGCTTAAAAATTTCATACAGGGTGGTGGAAATCGAGTGAAAAAGTCGTCCTAGAAGTCGCACCTAACTCTGCCAATATCGCCTGGATGAAACGCATGGATGTCTGGACTTTCATTTTAAACGCTTAAAAATTTCCTCCAGCGCCTGGATGTCTGAACGTAGGTTTTAAATGCTTAAAAAAATAGTTCCAGGTTTACCATGGTCGAGTGGGAAAGCTTCAGAGAAGTCGCACTTAACCCGGCCAATATCGCCTGGATGTGTGGACTTAAAAAATTCCCCCAGGGTTACCATGGTAGAGTGGTAAAGCGTCCAAGAAAGTCGCGCTTAACCAGGCCAATATCGTCTGAATGAAGCACCTGGATGTGTGGACTTAAAAACGTCCTCCAGGGTTACCATGGTCGAATGGGAAACAGTCCAAGAAGTCCTACCTAACTCGGCCTATATTGGCTGGACGAAGCGCCTGGATGTTTGGGCTTAGGTTTTGAGCGTTTAAAAGTTTCCTCCAGGGTTAGCATGGTCTAATGGGAAAGTGTCCGAGAAGTCGCACTTAACCTGGCCAATATAGGCTGGATTAAGCGCCCTGATGTCTGGAATTAGGTTTTGAATGCTTAAAAAGTTCATCCAGGATGGCGGGGGTACAGTGAAAAAGTCGTCCTAGAAGTCGCACCTAAATCTGCCAATATCGGCTAGAAGAAGCGCCTGGATGTCTAACCTTAGGTTTTAAACGCTTAAAAATTTCCTCCAGGGTTACCATGGTCGAGTGGGAAAGTGTCCGAGAAGACCCACTTAATCCGGCCGATATCATCTGGATGAAGCGCCTGGATGTGTGGACTTAAAAATTTTCTCCAGGGTTACCATGGTCGATTGGTAAAGCGTCCAAGAAAGTCGCACTGAACCCGGCCAATGTCGGCTGGATGAAGCGCTTGGGTGTCTGGACTTAGGTTTTGAACGCTTCAAAATTTCCTCCAGGCTTACCATGGTCGAGTGGGAAAGTGTCCGAGAAGACGCACTTAACCCGGCCAATATCGGCTGGATGAAGCGCCTGGATATCTGGTCTTACATTTTAAACGCTTACAAATTTCCTCCAGGGTTACCATGGTCGAGTGGGACAGTCTCCTAGAAGTCGCACTTAACCCGGCCAATATCGGCTAGAAGAAGCGCCTGGATGTCTGAACTTAGGTTTTAAACGCTTAAAAATTTCCTCCAGGGTTACCATGGTCGAGTGGGAAAGTGTCCGAGAAGACCCACTTAATCCGGCCGATATCATCTGGATGAAGCGCCTGGATGTGTGGACTTAAAAATTTTCTCCAGGGTTACCATGGTCGATTGGTAAAGCGTCCAAGAAAGTCGCACTGAACCCGGCCAATGTCGGCTGGATGAAGCGCTTGGGTGTCTGGACTTAGGTTTTGAACGCTTCAAAATTTCCTCCAGGTTTACCATGGTCGAGTGGGAAAGTGTCCGAGAAGACGCACTTAACCCGGCCAATATCGCCTGGATGTGTGGATTTAAAGATTTCCTCCAGGCTTACCATGGTCGAGTGGGAAAGTGTCCGAGAAGACGCACTTAACCCGGCCAATATCGCCTGGATGAAGCGCATGGATGTCTGGACTTACATTTTAAATGCTTAAAAGTTTCCTCCAGGTTTACCATGGTCGAGTGGGACAGAGTCCTAGAAGTCGCACTTTACCCGGCCAATATCGCCTTAAAAATTTCCTCTAGGCTTACCATGGTCGAGTTGGAAAGTGTACAAGAAGTCGCACGTAACCCGGCCAATATCGCCTGAATGAAGCGCCTGGATGTCTGGACTTAGGTTTTTAATGCTTAAAAATTTCATCCAGGTTGGCGGCGGTCGAGTGAAAAAGTCGTCCTAGAAGTCACACCTAACTCTGCCAATATCGGCTAGAAGAAGCGCCTGGATGTCTGAACTTAGGTTTTAAACGCTTAAAAATTTCCTCCAGGGTTACCATGGTCGAGTGGGAAAGTGTCCGAGAAGACCCACTTAATCCGGCCGATATCATCTGGAAGAAGCGCCTGGATGTGTGGACTTAAAAATTTTCTCCAGGGTTACCATGGTCGATTGGTAAAGCGTCCAAGAAAGTCGCACTGAACCCGGCCAATGTTGGCTGGATGAAGCGCTTGGGTGTCTGGACTTAGGTTTTGAACGCTTCAAAATTTCCTCCAGGTTTACCATGGTCGAGTGGGAAAGTGTCCGAGAAGACGCACTTAACCCGGCCAATATCGCCTGGATGTGTGGATTTAAAGATTTCCTCCAGGCTTACCATGGTCGAGTGGTAAAGCGTCCAAGAAAGTTGCACTTAGCCCGGCCAATATCGTCTGGATGAAGCGCATGGATGTCTGGACATAAAAATTTCCTTCAGGGTTACCATGGTCGAGTGGGAAAGCCTCAGAGAAGTCACACTTAACCCGGCCAATATCGTCTGGATGAAGCGCCTGGATGTCTGGACTTAGGCGGTTTCCCACTCGAACATGGTAAACGTAGAACAAATTTTTAAGCATTCAAAACCTAAGAAGTCAAGGTTAACCTGGCCAAGTTCGGCAGGACAAAGCGCGTTGATGTTTGGGTTTAGGTACTGAATCAAATCAAGCCCAATAATGTGTTACTGTTATGGGGTTAGTCTGTGAGCCTGGATGTCTGGACTTAGGTTTTGAACGCTTAAAAATTTCTTCCAGGGTTACCATGGTTGAGTGGAAAAGCGTCCCAGAAGTCGCATTAACCCAGCCAATATCTCCTGGATGAAGCGCCTGGATGTCTGGACTTAGGTTTTGAATGCTTAAAAATGTTCTCCAGGTTTACCATGGTCGAGTTGGAAAGTGTCCGAGAAGACACACTTAACCCAATCAATATCGCCTGGACGAAGCACCTGGATGTCTGGGATTAGGTTTTGAATGCTTAAAAATTTTATCCAGGGTGGCGGGGATCGAGTGTAAAAGTCGTCAGAGAAGTCGCACCTAACTTAGCCAATATCGGCTGGATGAAGCGCCTGGATGCCTGGACTTAGGATTTGAACGCTTAAAAATTTCTTCCAGGTTTACCATGTTCGAGTTGGAAACCGCTCAAGAAGTCGAGGTTAAGCTGGCCAAGTTCGGTTGGACAAAACGCCTGAATGTTTGGGTTTAGGTACTGAATCAAATCAAGCCCAGTAATGTGTTATTGTTATGGGGTTAGTCTGTGAGCCTGGATATCACTTGGATGAAGCGCCTGGATGTTTGGGCTTAAGTTTTGGATGTTTTAAAATTAGTTTCAGGTTTACCATGGTCGAGTGAAAAACCGTCCGAGAAGTTGTACTTAACCCGGCCAAGATCATGCCCATAAAAATGTTGTAGTAGTGGGGTGAGTCTGTGGGCCCAGGCCTTAAAGGAAACTGTAATCCTCGGTATTTACTAAATAAAATCATGCCCAGTGATGTGTTACTGTTATGGGGATAGTCTGTGAGCCTGGATGTCTGGACTTAGGTTCTGAAGGCTTACAAATTTGTTCCAGGGTTACCATGGTCGATTGGGAAAGCCTCCGAGAAGTCGCACTTAACCCGGGCAAGATCGACTGGATGAAGCGCCTGGATGTTTGGACTTCGGTTTAAAACGCTTAAAAATTGGAGGTCGAGTGGGAAATAGTCCAAGAAGTACCAACTATCACGGCCAAGATCGGCTATATGATGCGCCTGGATGTCTGGATTTAAGTTTTGAATGCTTAAAAAATTAGTTCCGGGTTTACCTTGGACGAGGGGGAAACCGTCCAAGAAGTCGAACTTAACCCAGCCAAGTTCGGCTGGATGAAGCGCCTAGATGTTTGGGGTTAGGTTTTGAACTATTAAAAATTTCCTCCAGGGTGGAGAGGTTTGAGTGGGAAAACATCCAAGAAGTAGCACCTATCACGGCCAAGATCGGCTAGATGAAGTGCCTGGATGTCTGGACTTACGTTTTAAATGCTTAAAAATTTCTTCCAGGGTTACCATGGTCGAGTGGGAAAGCCTCCGAGAAATCACACTTAACTCGGCCAAAATCAGCTGGATGAAGCTCCTGGATGTCTGTATTTAGGTTTTGAACGTATAAAAATTTCTTCAAGGGCGGCAGGGCTCGAGTGGTAAAGCGTCCGAGAAAGTCTCTCTTAATCCGGCCAATATCATCTGGATGAAGCGTCTGGATGTCTGGATTTAGGTATTGAATGCTTAAAAATTTCCTTTCTTCCATTGTTACTGTGGTCGAGTGGAAAAGTGTATGAGATCTCGCACTTTTCCCGGCCAATATTGCATGGATGAAGCGCCTGGATGTCTGGGCTTAGGCTTTGAATGCTTAAAAATTTAATCCAGGGTGGCGGGGGTCGAGTCAAAAGGTTGTCACAGAATTTGCTCCTAACGTGGCCAATATCGGCTGGACGGAGCGCCTGGATGTTTGGACTTAGGTTTCAAATTCAAATTTTCAAATTCAAATTTTATTTGTCACATACACATACATACATGGTACGACATGCAGTGAAATGTTCTTTACAACCATCCAGCATCAAAATAGAAAACAAAATTTAAATGTATATATAAATATAAAATATAAAAATATGTATAAAAAAAGAAGTGTGCAAAGTAGAATATAAAGAATATAAAGAAATAAAATAAATAAAATAAAATAAAATAAGGTATAAAATATAAATATAAAGTATAAGATATAAAGTGTAAAGTGTAAAGTGGCTGTGCAATGTCCAGTGCAAGTGATTAGTGCAATTGTCCAAATGTAGTGGCGAGTATCTGGGGAAAGAGAGGGTGAACATGGGAATTCCGGTAATTACGTGCTGGGTGTTCTCTGGTTCAGACTCCAAATGGCCTGCGGGAAGAAGCTCCTCATCATTCTCTCTGTGTTTGCCTTCAGGGAACGAAAGCGCTTTCCTGAACGCAGCAGAGAAAAGAGTCCATTGTTGGGATGGCTGAGGTCTTCCATGATCTTCCTGGCCCTGGTACAGCACCACTTGTTGTAGATGTGCTGCAGCACAGGGAGCTCAGTGTGGATGGTGCGCTCAGCTGACCGCACCACCCTCTGAAGAGCTCGCCTGTCCTGCATGGTGCTGTTCCCGAACCAGGAGGTGATGTTTCCTGTCAGGACACTCTCGATGGTGCAGGTGTAAAAGTTCCTGAGCACCTGAGATGGGAGTCTGAAGTCCCTTAAGCGCCTCAGATGGTATAGACGCTGCCGGGCCTTCTTCACCAGGGTGTTGATGTGACAGGACCATGACAGGTCCTGCGTGATGTGAACACCCAGGTACCGAAAACTGTCCACTCTCTCCACTGGGGTTCCGTCGATCATGATGGGATGGTAAGAGCGCACCTGCTTTGTGCTGAAGTCCACTATTAACTCCTTTGTTTTGCTGACGTTCAGGAGAAGATTGTTCTCCTGACACCATCTCTCCAGGTTGTTGATCTCCTGAGGGTAGGCCATCTCATCGTTGTTCGAGATCAGGCCCACCACGACAGTGTCGTCAGCAAATAATAACGATGGTAGTGGAGTTTGTAGTGGCCACACAGTCATGTGTGTACAGCGAGTACAGCAGGGGGCTCAGAACACAACCCTGAGGGGCTCCAGTGCTGAGAGTGAGGGAGGATGAGGTGTGTTTTCCCATCCGCACGGCTTGTGGTCTGTCGGTCAGGAAGTTGGTGATCCAGTGACGCAGGGATGGGCTGAGTCCCAGGACCTCCAACTTCGAGGAGAGCGTGGAGGGAACTATGGTGTTGAACTCTGAACTATAGTCCACGAACAGCATTTTCACATAGTTTCCTTTCCTAAAATCCAGGTGGCTTGTGGTTGTGTGGAGGAGGTATGTGATGGCATCCTCCGTAGACCGGTTTTGGCGGTAAGCAAACTGTAGTGGGTCCAGTGTGTCCGGTAGTGATGCGGTGATGAAGTCTCTGACGAGTCTCTCAAAGCACTTCATCACTACAGACGTCAGAGCTACAGGGCGGTAATCATTAAGGCAAGATGGTTGAGGTTTCTTCGGCACAGGAACAATGATGGACTGTTTGAAACACGAGGGGACTGTAGACTGTTTCAGAGAGAGATTAAATATCTCAGTGAACACCGGTGCTAGCTGGTCAGCACAGGCTCTCAGGACCCGACTTGTGATGCCGTCAGGTCCTGCTGCCTTCCTGGTGTTCACTCTCCTGAATGCCCTCCTTACGTTGTGCTCCGAAATGGTGAACGTGATTTCCTCTCCGGCTCTCTCGGCATGCGTGCTGTTCATCATGCCGCTAGCGGCGCTAGCGTGATTAGCTGCAGCCTCGAAACGAGCATAGAAGTTATTTAGCTCGTCTGCCAGAGAAGCATCCGCGCTCTCCACTTTGGAGGTTGGCGTTTTATAGTCCGTGATGTTTCTCAGTCCCTGCCAAAGGCTCCTAGAGTCACTGTGTTGAAACTGTGACTCTAGTTTCCTCCCGTAGCGCCTCTTTGCCTCCTTTACCGCTCTGCACACGCTGTACGACGCAGCCTTGTATTCAGACATATCCCCGGTGACTATCCCCGTGTTATAGGCTGCAGAGCGGGATCTCAGAGAGTCGCGGATAGTTTTGTCTACCCACGGCTTCTGGTTGGGAAACGTCCTGATGACGGTTTTCTCTACCGTGTCATCCGCTAGTTTCCAGATGAATCCCACCACCGCTTCCCTGAACACGTTGACGTCTTCGGAGCTACACCTGAACATGGCCCAGTCTGCGTCATCCAAAGCGTCCTGCAGAGCGGCCACCGAATGGTCAGACCAGCGTGACACCTCCCTCTGTACCGGGGCTTCCTGTTTCAAAATCAAATCAAATTCAAATTCAAATTTTATTTGTCACATACACAGACATACGTAGTACGACATGTAGTGAAATGCTTTTGGGCCATCATCCCATTCACATACAGATACAACATTGGGGTAGACATGACGGGATGACAGAATAAAGAAGTACAGCATTACATGAGGAGAGGTGAGGCGAGAAAAAAAATAAGCCAAACCCAGACTGTGCTCCTAAGGGACCACAGTGTGGTAACTGGAAAAAAACACCTCAGCAATAGAAGCACATAGTTTAGACACTTTGACAACATGTAAGACAAGGTAAAATTTCTGGGTTATTGGGATCCTCCACTGGCGAGCAGTCATCCTTTTCTGGCAGCCGTCGATGCAGCGCTTGATCCAGACCCGTCTGTCAGGCAGGCGGAAAGGTGGGGGTGAGGAGTGCGAGAGCGTCTTCACTGCCGTGATCTACCGGGGGAGTTGTTTTTCCAGCAGTGGCCTTGGCTGAGGCCAGTGCATGGTACAGGGAGACAAAACCAGATAGGAATGGAATTTGTTTAGGCTTGGTGCGAGTAGTCATAGACAATTTACCCGAACTACTCTATTGTCCATCCTGGTCCCCAATTTGATCCATTTTCCAAAGCAGAGCCTCAAGCTTCCCCACGATGTTATCCAAAGTGCGGTTCACAACCACAGTCTGAGTCCCGACAACCTCGAGCTTCCCCATGATGTTATCCAAAGTGCAGTTCACAACCACAGTCTGAGTCCCGACAGCTCTGCCCACCGCTTCAATTAATCCAGGCAGCATTGTGGGGCTGTGGACAGCTGCCCTCGTTCTCTCAATTTGTCGATATACCAGGGCTATGCCCAATCCGATCAGCAATAGCCCCTTAATCAAAGTTCCGAAAAGAAAGATATCTTCAATATCCTCCACGGAAAGAGGCGCCAAGCACACGAGACGCCACTTCTCCCACACGTCCATCGAATACCCGGCCGCCAACGTCCCGGCAGGACAATCGGGTTCCCCCGAACCAATGCTTCTCTTCGAGAAGATGGTGTCAATTGCGTTGAGACACCAGTTGATCAAATCCATGTTTTTAGCTGGAGAGCAGGGCAGAGAGAGTCTCTCAAGTGGAGAAAAGTAGACACAAGACGAGACTAAGAAGCACAAGCAGGCAAGGTCATGGGTAGGGAGAGGGAGGAAAACACGTCCTACTCCGAGGACGGGCAGAGAAGATTTACCGATTTACCAAACGGTGGGCATGAGTTTGCCTTGTAGCTCTCTCTGAAGGGTGTGTAGCAGTGATCCAGTGTCCTTTCGCCCCTGGTGGGGCAGGTGATGTGCTGGTGAAAGTTCGGCAGTGCGCGCTTGAGGTTTGCACTGTTAAAATCCCCCAACACAATGAGTGCAGCGTCCCGGTGCTGTGACTGGTGTGTTGTGAGGTGGTCGTGTAAGTCCCATATTGCAGTGTCCGTGTCCGCTTGAGGTGGAATGTAAACGGCACTGACTATGACCGAGCTGATTTCCCGTGGAAGATAGAAAGGGCGACATTTGATGGTCAGAAGTTCCAGGTTTGGTGTACAGGAGCGTGAGAGAGGAACAACGCTCGCGCTGTCGCACCAGCGGTTGTTCACCATCAGACACACTCCACCTCCCTGTGTCTTCCCCGACTCCATTGTTCTGTCCATGCGGTAAACAGAGAAAAACTTGGCCGGTTGTATTACCACTGGGTTCAGCCATGTCTCGGTGAAGCAGAGGAGGTTGCAGTCCCGAATGTCTCTCTGGAACTTGATCCTTGCCCTGAGGTCATCGAGCTTGTTTTCCAGAGACTGGACGTTGGCTAACAGGACAGTAGGTAGGGGAGCGTGGTGTGAGCGTGCCCTCAACCTGTTCCTGACGCCGGCTCGTTTCCCTCGTGGACGTCGGTGCGGGTCGCATCCTTTTGTCTTCGTCAGGATCTCGCTCGGCCAACATGGGTCCGGGTTTAAAAACGGCGAAAGTTGGGTGCATTGTACACCAATAGATATAAGAGTGGCTCGGTCGTATGTAGTAATAGCCATCTTAGATATAGAAAACCGCGCAGACTATCCAAAATACTAACAATTAAAAGAAAAACAAAAAGTTTTGCAGGAGCGGTCGTGACGGCAGCCGAACTCAACGGCGCCATCTTGGTATGTAAGGTTTTAAACGCTTACAAATTTCTTCCAGGGTTACCATGGTCGAGTGGAAAACCGTCTAAGAAGTTGAACTTAACTCGGACAAGATCGCCTCGATGAAGCGCCTGGATGTCTGGTGTGGGGCCTTGATGAACAGACACGAACCATAAAAGGGGGAATCGCTCTAGAACCAGGTCGTAAAATCGCGCATCCTCCGCACCTCGGACCATAAAGGCAATCAAGATGGTCAGCTGAGCGATGCAGAGCGCCGCAAAGTCTGCCAGGTGTTCGCAAGGGACTGTTGCTGCAGTGAGCTCGACCAATCCGAGAGTACCCACGTCAAGATTGGGATGATTTAAACTGCAACATCTGGTCGACAGCCCGATAACCCGTTCGGTGCACTGACCTGGGACCAGTTCTACCAAGCCACCAAGTCAAAAGGTGATAAGACTCCCACGGTGAATCAACGTGGTCAGGACAGCCTCACACTTTCAACCCCCACCCAGGGAGGCTTGCTCTGTCCCAAGACACATTCCTCAAAAGCGCGCCTTTTCCTTTTCGCTACAACAAAGGAACTGCCAGGACACACATAAAACCACTAAACGAACAATCTAAATGCCTTCCTTTCAAACGAATAAAGGTTCATCTGTAAATAACTGCTTAATAAATGTTTTGGGATGTATGTAGGAACCGCTATATACTCTTTAAATAATCCTCTAACAGAGAGCGTTCCATAAGCGCTAGATAATGCATGTTTGATATCAAATTGAAGCTTACGATGTTTCCAATATCGTGATGAATGAATATATGTGTTAGTGCAATGCACAACAGTGTATTCCACTTATAAGCTTTTGATAGGGAACAGAAGTGCAGAATGTCAATTCTAACTGGGATAAAGTATGCACGAAACCGGAGTCGAAAGCAGGCGTGGACACGCCCCTTCGACCTCGGGATTGGACAACTGCCCAGGGCACGGCCCAAAACTTGCACCTCAAAATGCAGGAACAGAGCTCCCTCATCGAGTTGAGAAGAGTCGGAGTCGGAGTTGAGACGAGAAGAACTTCTTCGGAACCACCGGGAGTCGCAGGGGAATTCGGGTCGCTGCAGGAATTGCCACGGAAACGGAGAAACTTCGGAACTTGGAGAAGTTAGAAGACTCTGAACAAGAACGACCCGATACCCTCGACTCCGGCCCGCTCCGTCACATCACTCCACGGACACTCACTGCCCTTTCCATAACCAACTCGGTTCATCCAAAGCGAACCACCAAGCTAGAGAGAGACTCCAGTCAAACGGCCCGGGAAAGCCCGACCACGTCATCCCAAGGACGAGCCTGACCAATCAGCAAGCCGGGATTTCCCCAGACACGCCGAGTGGTAAAACTACATTTTCATCTCTACTGAATTGGCGCAGACACATATAAGCAAAGCTAAAACCTAACTTTGCTTTGTTGGTGCTCTTAGTGCGATCTCAGAACTAGCTAACAGACTTTGGACAGACAATTATCCATTTCCCTTCCAACCCGTGAATGTGTGTATGAATGTATGTGTATGTGTGTGTATGTTTAGTCTTCTCAGTGTAGTCGTGTCAATTAGTAGGTACTGTTTAATAAATTTTGTTTCATTATTACGAATTCTCGTTTGTGTGTTATGTAACTGGTAAGTCAAACTCATGCCCAGATCCGTTGTTACCTGCTCGAGGTAAAGCGAAGATCAGATAAACGAGTAAACAAGTCCAATTGATTTATTTTGCTGATCACAGAGTAAATTCATATTGGTAACATACATTTAAATTGCCCTAAAACGCTGGACGTATTAGGTGATTTAAAGGTATACTTGAATTGCATACCAACGTGAATCTTTTCAGATTCAATTCCCCAAACTTGAATTAAGAGCGAATTCAAGTGATAATCCATAATTATAATTAATAAAAGGTATAACCCTACACTGGTGTTAGGTTTTGAACGCTTAAAAATTTTATCCAGGATGGTGGTGGTCAAGTGAAAAAGTCATCCATGGATGCTTAAACGCTTAAAAGTTTCCTCCAGGGTTACCATGGTCAAGTGGGAAAGACACCAAGAAGTAGCACTTATCACGGCCAAGATCGGCTAGATGAAGTGCCTGGATGTCTGGACTTATGCTTTGAACACTTAAAAATTTCTTTCAGGGTGGCGGGGATCGAGTGGAAAAAGTCATCCGAGAAGTCGCACCTAACCCAGCGAAGCACCTGGATGTTTGGACTTAAGTTTTAAGCTCTTAATAATTTCCTCCAGGGTTACCATGGTCGAGTGGGAAAATGTCTGAGAAGACGCACTTAACCCAGCCAAAATCGCCTGGATGAAGCGCCTGGATGTGTGGATTTAAAATGTTCCTCCAGGGTTACCTTGGTCGAGTGGGAAAGTCTCCGAGAAGTCGCACTTAACCCGGCCAATATCGCCTGGATGAAGCACCTGGATGTCTAGACTTTGAATGGGTTTTGAATGCTAAAAAATTTGTTCCAGGTTTACCATGGTTGAGTGGGAAACCGTCCAAGAAGTCGAGCTTAACCTGGCCAAGTTCGGCTGGATGAAGCGCCTGGATGCTTGGGCTTAGGTACTGAATAAAATCAAGTCCAGTAATGTGTTACTGTTATGGGGTTAGTCTGTGAGCCCGGATGTCTGGATTTCTTCCTGGGTTACCAGGGTCAAGTGGAAAAGCATCTGAGAAGTCGCATTTAACCCGGCATCGATTGGCTAGATGAAGCGCCTGGATGTCTGGATTTAAGTTTTGAACGCTTAAAGATTTCTTTCAGGGTTACTATGGTCGAAAGGTAAAGCGTCCGAGAAGTCGCACTTAAACTGACCAAGATCGGCTGGAAGAAGCACCTGGATGTCTGGACTTAGATTTTGAATGCTTAAAAATTTCTTCCAGGGTTACCATGGTCGAGTGGTAAAGCATCTGAGAAGTCGCACTTAACCCAGCCAATATTGTCTGGATGAAGCGCCTGGATGTCTGGACTTAGATTTTGAACACTTAAAAATTTCTTCCAGGGTTATCATGGTTGAGTGGAAAAGCCTCAGAGAAGTCACACTGTATTTGTTTTAAGACAACAATATATTAATTAATACGATTTTAACAAATGCGCTTTGTTCTGTGTCCTTTGCTGTTCTTTATTTGGTTGTATCTCTTGTGTTAAAGAATGAATACTGCCAAATAAATGTTGTATCAAAATGAAGGAAGTGTCTTACAAACTATTTTATAGAATTTATTACATTTGGAAATATTTAAGCTTAACATTTTGTATAGCTGTCAACTTTGGTAAACAAAAGAAAACTATTTAGCATCTTTCTTTTCTCATTTACTCAAGATTGTTTTGGAAAGGTTTGGAATTGTGTATTAATAGAAAATTGGAGTTTATGAAAGAAATGTGTATCAACAGTATATGTACAGTTGTGGCCAAAGGTTTTGAGAATGACATAAATATTGGAAATTGGAAAAGTTGCTGCTTAAGTTTTTGTAATAGCAATTTGCATATACTCCAGAATGTTATGAAGAGTGATCAGATGGATTGCATAGTCCTTCTTTGCCATGAAAATGAACTTAAACCTGAAAAAAACTTTCCACTGCATTTCATTGCTGTCATTAAACGACCTGCTGAGATCATTTCAGTAAACGTCTTGTTAACTCAGGTGAGAATGTTGACGAGCACAAGGCTGGAGATCATTATGTCAGGCTGATTGGGTTAAAATGACAGACTTGACATGTTAAAAGGAGGGTGATGCTTGAAATCATCGTTCTTCCATCGTTAACCATGGTAACGCTGCGTGCAGCCATCATTGCGTTGCATAAAAATGGCTTCACAGGCAAGGATATTGTGGCTACTAAGATTGCACCTAAATCACCAATTTATAGACTCATCAAGAACTTCAAGGAAAGAGGTTCAATTCTTAGTAAGAAGGCTTCAGGGCGTCCAAGAAAGTCCAGCAAGCGCCAGGATCGTCTCCTAAAGAGGATTCAGCTGCAGGATCGGAGTGCCACCAGTGCAGAGCTTTCTCAGGAATGGCAGCAGGCAGGTGTGAGCGCATCTACACGCAAAAAGTGAGGCCAAGACTTTTGGAAGATGGCCTGGTGTCAAGAAGGACAGCAAAGAAGTCACTTCTCTCCAAAAAAACATCAGGAACAGACTGTTTTTTTGCAAAAAGTATGGTGAATGGACTGCTGAGGACTGGGGCAAAGTCATATTCTCCATTGAAGCCCCATTCCGATTGTTTGGGGCATCTGGAAAAAGGACTTGTCCGGAGAAGAAAAGGTGAGCGCTACCATCAGTCCTGTGTCATGCCAACAGTAAAGCATCCTGAGACCATTCATGTGAGAGGTTGCTTCTCATCCAAGGGAGTGGGCTCACTCACAATTTTGCCCAGAAATACAGCTATGAATAAAGAACGGTACCAAAACACCCTCCAACAGCAACTTCTTCCAACAATCCAACAACAGTTTGGTGAAGAACAATGCATTTTTCAGCACGATGGAGCACCGTGTTTTGCCAATAAGGCAAAAGTGATAACTAAGTGGCTCGGGGACCAAAACGTTGAAATTTTGGGTCCAAGGTCTGGAAACTCCCCAGATCTTAATCCCATTGAGAACTTGTGGTCAATCCTCAAGAGGCGGGTGGACAAACAAAAACCCACTACTTATGACAAACTCCAAGAAGTGATTATGAAAGAATGGGTTGCTATCAGTCAGGATTTGGCCCAGAAGTTGATTGAGAGCATGTTCAGTCGAATTGCAGAGGTCCTGAAAAAGAAGGGCCAACACAGCAAATAATGACTCTTTGCATAAATGTCATGTAATTGTCGATAAAAGCCTTTGAAACGTATGAAGTGCTTGTAATTACACTTCAGTACATCACAGAAACAACTGAAACAAAGATCTAAAAGCAGTTTAGCAGCAAACTTTGGGAAAACTAATATTTGTGTCATTCTCAAAACTTTTGGCCACAACTGTATAATTAATCAGGATTAAGTTCATCAGGGTCACCTATTTTTGAATGTCGTTTTGAGGATGTACTGAATCAATCATGTGACCCTGTATAAGGAGTCAACCATGTGTTTTTTAACCCTGGAAAAAAAATTCTACTAATATTATTCTTATTAAACAGTTTATTTGCCATTTATACAAACATACATAAAATAAAAATGTACGTTGTAGCAACCTGTGTGTGTTTGTGTGTGTGTGTGTGTGTGTGTGTGTGTGTGTGTGTGTGTGCATGCTGCTTCAAGATCAAACATATCAATCAATCAATCATTTTTATTTATATAGCGCTTTTAACAACACAGGTTGCATCAAAGCACTGTACAGTATAATGACAGGGATGTATAATGACGAGAGTGACCAATTTCTTATTAAATGCAGAGACGGTCTCTGTAGTCAATTCAACGATAGTCACTAGAAGTTAAGTGTCCCCAACCAAGCAAGCCAGAGGCGACAGCGGCAAGGAAACAAAACCCCATGCATACAGAATGGAGAAAAAAAAAACCTTGGGAGAAACCAGACTCAGTTGGGGTCAGTTCTCCTCTGACCGGACGCCCAGCACTTAACTTCCAGTTCAATTTTAAACGCAGCTGTGTCAGGTAGTGTAAATGACTTAGTGTGTGCGTGTGCGTGTGTGCATCAGGATCTGGTGATTGGTCCACGGGGCGCATCTAGGTGTTCTGGTCTCTGATGAACATAATCTCTGGGTGCTGATCCACCATCTAGTCTGGATACAAACTGAAAACAGATTGAGAAAGAGACAGGACTAATATTAGCGTAGATGCCATTCTTTTTACGATGTCACAAGTACATCATATTTTAGGAGTAGTGTTCCCGGTTCCAGCAAATCTAAGTAATGCAGCCTAAAAATTCTTTAACGGATTTGAATAATAAAAGGCGTGTTGGTGTGTTATGTGTAGGCTAAGTTAAAAAGATGTGTCTTTAATCTAGATTTAAACTGCCAGAGTGTGTCTGCTTCCCGAACAGAGTTAGGGAGATGGTTCCAGAGTTTAGGTGCTAGATAGGAAAATGATCTGCCGCCCGCAGTTGATTTTGATATTCTAGGTATTATCAAATGGCCAGAGTTTTGAGAACGCAGCGGACGTGCAGGACTATAATGTGATAAGAGCTCGCTCAAGTATTGAGGAGCTAAACCATTCAGGGCTTTATAGGTAATTAATAAGATTTTAAAATCTATTCGATGTTTGATAGGAGCCAGTGCAGTGTTGACAGAACCGGGCTAATATGATCATACTTCCTAGTTCTAGTAAGGACTCTGGCTGCTGCGTTTTGGACTAGCTGAAGTTTGTTTATTAAGCGTGCAGAACAACCACCCAATAAAGCATTGCAATAATCTAACCTTGAGGTCATAAACGCATGAATTAATATTTCTGCATTAGAGGTTGAAAGCATAGGTCGTAATTTAGATATATTTTTAAGATGGAATAACGCAGTTTTACAGATGCTAGAAACATGATTTTCAAAGGAAAGATTGCGGTCAAACAGCACACCTAGGTTCCTAACTGATGATGAAGAATTAACAGAGCAGCCATCAAGTGATAGGCTGTGTTCTAGATTATTATATGTGGGGTTTTAGGTCCAATTATTAGCACCTCTGTTTTTTCAGAATTTAACATTAAGAAGTTACTCATCATCCAGCTTTTTATATCGACTATGCATTCTGTTAGATTCTCAATTTGGTGTGTATCACTGCTGCGCTGAAATATAGAGCTGAGTACCATCAGCATAGCAGTGAAAACTAACACCATGACTCCTGATAATATCTCCCAGAGGTAACATGTACAGGTTGAAAAGTAACGGTCCTAGCACTGAGCCTTGAGGAACTCCATATTTCACTTTTGATCGATATGATACCTCCTCATTTAATGCCACAAACTGATAGCGGTCAGATAGATATGATTTAAACCATGCTAAGGCGCTTCCTCTAATGCCAACATAGTTTTCTAGTCTATCCAAGAGAATGTTGTGATCGATAGTATTGAATGCTGCGCTAAGATCTAATAGCACTAATAACGAGATAAAACCACGATCAGATGATAGAAGCAGGTCATTAGTAACTCTAATGAGAGCAGTCTCAGTACTATGGTACGGTCTAAAACCTGATTGGAAATCCTCACAGACACCATTTTTTTCTAAAAAGGAATACAGTTGTGAGGATACTACCTTTTCTAGTATCTTTGACAGAAAAGGGAGATTAGAGATTGGTCTGTAATTTACTAAGTCTTTGGGATCAAGATGTGGTTTCTTAATGAGAGGTTTAACTACAGCCAGTTTGAAGGTTTTGGGAACATAACCTAATGACAATGATGAATTAATAATGTTCAAAATAGGATCTATGACTTCTGGAAGCAGATCTTTTAATAGTTTAGATGGAACAGGGTCTAACATACATGTTGCTGGTTTAGATGATTTAATTCTATTCTATAATAGAGAAAGAGTGTAATTTTTCCTCAGGGTTCTAAAAGCTCACTATCTGATGTGAAACTGTAGTTGACGGCTGCATATTTACAATTTTATCTCTGATGGTATCAATCTTAGAAGTAAAGAAATTCATGAACTCATTGCAGCTATACTCTTGGGGCATATTAGCACCTGTTGATGCTTTATTTTTTGTTAATTTAGTTACTGTACTGAATAAATACCGGGGGTTGTGTTTGTTTTCTTCTAAAAGGGATCAGATCAAATCAGATCTTGCTATTTTTAATGCTTTTCTGTATGACAACATACTCTCCCGCCAGGCTATACGAAATACTTCTAATTTGGTTTTTCTCCACCTGCGCTCCATTTTCCGGGCTGCTCTCTTTAGGGTGCGTGTGTTGTCATTATACCATGGAGTCAGATTGTTTTCTTTTATCTTTTTTAAGTGCAAAGGAGCAACTGTATCTAAAGTGCTAGAAAAAAGAGAGTGCATAGTTTCTGTTACATCATCAAGTTTTTGCGTCGTATTGGACACATATACTTGTGTTGTCTTTCAGTTTTTTTTATATTCATTTGTTCTTAAATCATTCGTAATCATTTGACCTTTATATTATAGAGTGAAAACATGGGGCCAAGGATGACGGATGATTTAAATCAAGCATGATTTTATTCAAACTGAGCTAACATGTAAAATATGAAGCTAACGTATGAAAGTTATTCCTATATTTAAAAAATAAATGAGAAAAAAATCAAGGTGGATATTTCTGAGATGCTAAAACAGCATGAACTATCAATGATTCATCTAAATCAGCTTTAGTAGTACTCCATTAGGTTAATTTATTTACAGTGAAGCTCATTTTGATTGGTTGACTTTCCACTTCCTCTTCAGTGATCATGTGTGCACGGTTCTGGGCAGGAGATGAAACGCCTCTCTTCTCTGGACAGGTGACCATTGTCTGGAAATCCCTTCATCAGCGAGATCACGAGGGGCATGTGGCTCACCAAGAAGCTTCTGAAGACATGAACACTACGTGTCCTACACAGAGAAGCAGACACATCACAAGTTAAGAGACTCAGACACTGAAACATGGCACATACTGTACAATGAGAACAGAACAGGAAACAGTTTTTGTTGGGTTCAACATGAGAAGGTTGTGTTCTCCTCCATCTACAGGATGGAGATCTGTAGCTCTCGGGCCTCACACACACTGATACTGATAAACATACTAGTGAGTCAACAAACAACTGTTAGCTTGCTGGGATATAGGTGGTTTCATCGGGCACACACACCTGGCCTGAAGTTAACGTCGGGTTTTAATTTTTTTGTAGTTTTTTGTTGGAACAGTGAACACTGCCAGGGTATTTATTTTTAACTTATAAGAGGACAATAATGCAAGAGGAATACCAAATTCTTGTTTTCAATGTAAAAATACTGCAACATTTTCAAAAATTCAAAACAATGGACTTGTAAAAGCCCCCGAAATAATCATTTGTAATGATTAGTGAGGAGTGACCAAGAAAGCGTCTCAGAGCCAGTAAACGCTATGAGAAGAGTGACTGTACATCTTAAAATAGCACCATGCATGGTTGTTTGTCCGCACCCAAACTATCCACTGCGGCCAAAGCACAATAAACTCCTTTTCCAGACCCTTGGCTTAAGTAAGTGAGGGCTTCTGGGAATCCATGCTCTAGTCTCATGAGACCAAGTTAATCATTTCAGATCTGACAGCATCTAAAATGTTCTGGTGTCACAAGAGGAGGCATACAGTGAGAAGTTTCTGGTTTCCACAGTGAACTTCAGGGTAGTAAAGCTCTTCTGTAGGGACGTATGAGAGCTGAAGGTGTGAGAGAGTTAGGCTTTATCAACCACTGTGTGATATAATACAAAACCTTAACTCTCCCCAAACCAGAAACTCTCCCCATTAAAGACCAGGTCGTTTAAGAAGGAGTTAAACAGGACAGATGTAACAGTTTGTAATAAAATTTAACATTCAGTGCCAAGAAGCGTCAGAGCAGTACACTGCATACATAGAGTTATGGAGGACATATTAAGTACTAAAATATCACACCTTGTTGAATTAAATCTAGGTTGTACTCATTTCCGCAATCCTATATTGAAACAAAATGGGCTAATTTTACAGATATTAATAGCATATATTTCTCTGTTTTTATTAAGAATATGTTTAATACCTTAATACTTGCCATCTATTAACTAATAAGAGGTTATTAAACAGACAGTTTACTAAAACTCTAATGACATGTAGCTGAAAAGTTGCTTACTGATCGTGGAATGCCTAAAGTGGACTGTCAAATGTTGTCTAACTCAATGTTTGTAGGTATGTTAAAAGGAATATGAATCACTGATTATTATTTACTGAATAAATACTTTGTATTCAGCTTCTGGTCAACCAGAAAATTAGTTTTCTTTGAATCAGTGAGCCTGAAAAGACCGGGCACCTAAATGGGACACTAATTTATGTTGTTATGAATCCAAACTATAAATCAAGTATATTTCTGTTAAATAATATAAATAACTGTTAAAATATGTCTTTCTAGGCAGTTTGTATTCTACTATATGTGCAAAACCAGTTGCAGGACGTATTGAACTAAATATTTTAGTTTGTTTATTTCTATTTATTTGGTTAATTTCTTTACCCTGATAATTTGCACAGATGTTGTGCAGCCCACTGCCACAGTTAAAGCACCACGGTAAGGCAAACGAAAATATTACTGTTTAAAGGAATTTTACCCAACAAGTAAGATTTTGTTATAATTTACAAGTAGTTCCAAACTTGTATGAATTTCTTTGTTCTCCCGAACACAAAGGAGGATATTTTGAAAAAAGTATGGAACAATGGTTTTGGGTCACCATTATTTTTTTCCTTTAAGCATAAAAATGGCTTTATTTATATATTTGTTTTTGCAATTTACATTCTATGCATCCCCTTCTATTAATTTGAATGACTAAGAGATTTTTCTTCTGATTTCTTTCTTATTTTTGGTCCTTTTTCCTGTCCTGATTACAAAAAAGTAATACTACTGTGATACAGCGAGATGTACAACTCCTGTTATATACATATTTACACTTTATTGTGGAGAAGCTACACATATTGATCTGTGGGTGGTTTCAGCTGCTGCTGTGTGTTCAGACTCCTGCAGCATCCACACAGAGATCTTCACCGACTGGAGCAGAGGATCCGAACCCTTCACCATCAGCCCATGATCCTCTGCTCTTTCTGGAGGCGACCAGGAAGCCGTTCCCTGCACTTCCTGTGTCACTCCTGCTCACCCTATACAAACAATCAGAAGCATTAATCTAGTCTGATCCTAACGAGACAATCCAGCTGTGACTGCTGTGAGTCAGATAAGTATGTGTCTCTGGCCACCTGCTCAGTGTAACCAGGGGTGGCGCTCAATGTCCTCTAAAGTGGGCCGGTCTGACGCCGATGCACTGAGACACCAGCCAATCAGCTGACAGCACTCTGTTACACACAACACAGTGTTCAGGAAGACAGAAGCACACGCTTCACCTGGATCTGGACGTGACCTCTGTCTCTTGCCTGTGGACAGCTCTCTAGGGAAGCGCAGTCTGCTTCTGGAGGTGACCCTCAATGTGCCTCTGAAGGGGAAACAGCCGCACAAGATGTTGTAGAGCGTCACCCCGACCAACCAAACCGTAGCCGGTCCTGCGTGATAGCGCTGCCGCCGAAACCACTCAGGAGGGGCGTACTGAAGAGTGCCTGAGAGACACAACAAGACCCCAGACGTCACCTGAAGAGGCTCCACAAACAAACACAGCTCACCGCAGTGAGATCAAACCCACCTGCAAAGTGTCTGTAGGCCGAGTCTTTCAGCAGATCTCCACAGCCGAAGTCCAGCAGCTTGATGTCGTGTGACTCTGTGGAGATCAGCAGGTTCTCCGGTTTGACGTCCCGGTGCAGGACTCCGCGGCTCTCGCAGTGTTTCAGCGCGGTGACCAGCTGCAGCAGCACTTTCTTGGCCAGACTCTCCTCCAGGCGTCCGTTCTGCTTGCAGAAAGTGTCCAGATCTTGGCAAGGAACGGGGGCGCTCCAGGATCAAGGTGTAGCGTCTGGGAAAGTCTAACCACTCCAGCAGCTGCAGGACGTTGGGGCAGGCAGGAGCCGAATTGACCAGACTCATCAACGCCACCTCCAGCGGCAGCTGATCCTGACCTTCCTGCAGGACGAACGCTGCGTTATATCCAGCGCTCAATCAGAGCAAGCAGAGCAACAGATTCACTCTGAACTCACGACTCTCAGTCTCGGTGTTCCTCTTTTACAGACGTGCTTGATGGCAACCTGTAGACAGATGAAGACCACGCTGACCAATTATCACAGACCACGTTCACTGACGGCAACATTTCTAACGAGGAGGTGAGAGGAAGTCTTACTGGCAGTCCGTCAGACCTGCGGGTCCCAGCATACACCGAGCCGAATCCACCTCTCCCCAGCAATGGGCCCTTCACATACGCTTCTGCAACACACAAGATCACAAGAAACCTCTTTAAATGGGACCTTACTGTAACGTCTTCAGTGACGACTCGTTTAGTGAGTGGTGAGGTGTTTAATCTCAGTGCACTCTGACCTCTGCGGGAGCGTTTGGCAGCTCTTCTGTATGAGGGGGACGGACCCTCATCCTCCTGGCTGCCGCTCTGCGCTTCCTCTTCCCGTGAGACACGGACACAGAAACGGCCAACTCTGACGGCAGAGGAGCGATGTACCCAGGCAGCTCTTGGCTCAGAGGCAGGTTTGGGTTGGTCAGCGGTTCCTGAGCGTCGTCACCAGAGCCGCGTCTCCCAACCTCCTGAGCAGCCGCCTGAGAGACAGCAGCACTCCTGGATCTGGAGCGGCCCGAGACTGCAATATTTCACACATCAGACACTTACAGCCTCTATTAGCAACCTTTATCATAACCAAGCACCAATTGCTTTTATTTCTATTTGCTCTTGAATAGAAAATTAAAGGCATATCTTCACATTAATTCAGTACAACATCATACCATAACATAGCAATAACAAACAAAACACTCACCTTGTCTTTCACTCATAAGAGCGGCTGACAATCTCTCCAAACTCCAAGAAATACAGTAAATAAATAAAAAAAAATTAATTAGTTGAAGAAAGAAAGAAAGAAAGAAAGAAAGAGAGAAAGAATGAGAGAAATAAAAAGAAAGAAATAAGAAGAGAAATAAGAAGAGAATAAAAAAACTTCCTTCAAACTGTACTCAAAGGAAATATCCTCCGATGTCCTAAAATAAAAGTCTCCTCTCGCTCTGAACTGCGTCGAAAATCACAGTGTCAGGAAATAATCTCCGAAAGTCTCTGAAATCGCCTCATCTCTCAACAAACAGATATCGATGGGTTTGAGTGTTTATGTGTAGAATTCACGTCATAACACGCGTCGCCATAGAAACTATAGTTCACGTACATGGTGCGCGTGACGTCGCGTGAGTGAGTACAACAGCGCGAGCGTACGCTTTTATCGGAAGCTGTCATGGAATTTTCAACTCAGAATTATGTGAAGACTGAAAAATAAAGAGTCCAGCAAATTTGTCTTTGTCTTGCTTTTATTTCTCCGCGCAGAGAACAAAATGATCTGGTTTACACACAGTGAAGTCTGTGAGCAAAGAGATAACAGTGAGCTCACAGATTAGAGGTTTTATAGGCAAAAGTATACATTCCAAGGTCGCTCAAATTCATCTCTAACCAATTGAAATAGTCCAAAGTCACGCCACCCATCTGTGCTTACAGTGTCTGATTGTTCTCCAGTTTATCTCCCGTACCTAGCACAGATAGGGCATCCTGTACTCCCATGAGGTTGTTTAACATGGGTTTAACCTCTGTCACGCACACAGTGTATGTTTCCCATAACTCTAATATTCCAGGTCACTAATGTATGTTTCTGTGTTCGTGTGCCTAGTACCGTGATGTTACGAATATATATATAATCTATCTTTAAGTAAAGTTAGTTTAATAGTGAAGTTAATTCAATTCAGTGTTAAAAGTGAACAATAAACATTAAATGTAATTAATTAGAATAATTTCCATTACACTCTCCTTTTGATCATTCTTGATCACCTGTCAAATTAGAATATAATAAAATAAAATCCCTTAACGATAACATCAAGTGTGTAAATTCACATGGATTCAGAACACACCATCACACAATAAGGGTTTGAAAAACATAATAAACATCTTTAACATGTGATTAACTGGAGATTACATAAAACTCAATCTGAGGAAATCATCGCTTGACTATATAATCGGGTGAACGGGTATCTAGTGTTCCACCACGGCGTCCTGATCCATAGAGCCCTTGCTCTTCTATGGTGATGGGAAAAATCCTTTTCTTTTCGGGCATCCGTTGGCCTGTACTGACATCAGCTCACTCCCACACAGTGATGTTGCTGCGTGTTCAGCTCCCATACACCACTGTGTGTTCGTTTACCTTTGTCAGTCAGACGTCCCCCTTGGCACGGGCAGCGGGTCAATCACTGTTTATTGGGCTGCGTCTCCCTCTGGTGGTGCTGGGACCTTTTTGCAGTGGCTGGCGTGTATCCACGTAGCCCTCTCAGCCACCTTAACCGCAGTGTGCGTTATCAGCAGGACCTGGAACGGGCCGTTCCACCTCCTTGATTTCCAATGTTTCCTTCTGAAATCCTTGACCACCACAAAATCACCAGGTCTGATGTCATGCAGAAATCCTTCTGCTGGTTTAGGTAGAGCGTCCTTGACCTGTTGAGAGATCTGAGAGAGAGTCGAAGACAGATTTTTACAATAGTTCAACATGTCATCTTCACACAGAGCAGTAGAGGGCAATGGTCGGGGTTCCGGTCCCACCTGCGATGGAGGCCTGCCAAACAAGATTTCAAATGGGCTGAGATTAGACTTTGCTCTTTTCTCATTCTCATATACATCAACACAATGGGAAGTGCTTTGACCCAAGACAGACCTGTTTGCTCACAACACTTTGCCAGTTTATGTTTCAAAATTCCATTTTCTTTCAACACTACCCCGGACGCTGATGATAGGGAGGTATGTTTACGTATGTCAATTCCCAAGAATTTCCCAACCTGATCGATTGCCCATTAGCAAAAGGTGTTTATCACTACTAATCTTTTTGGTATTCCCATCTTGGGACGATCTAACACTAGTGCCTTTGCAACAGCCCCAGCATTTTGCTTAGATGTGGGAAGACTTCCACCATTTTGAGAACATATCAACCAAAACAAGGCAGAATTTTTATGGTTCACATGAAATCGTCAGTTCAAAGGTGAAAAAGGACCTGTTGTCCCTCTTCCCTACATTATTATGAAGATTGAATCAAGGTTTGTCTTCGGTGGTGCTCAGCCAAACGTTGTCCTCTTCCTAGCTCATACAAGATTGACAATATTTGTCTCAAAGGCCCAATTCATGTCAAACATTCCCATTTTGCTTATGTGATCTAACCCGCGGCACTAATTTGGCATAGTGTGGGAAAAGTGTTTTGGCAAACAAGGTTTGTCTTCGTGCTCAGCCAAACGTTGTCTTTCAGCTTGCACTCGGCCTTCACCCATTGTTTTTTCTCTTCTGGTGCCCTGCATAGCTGCAAGAGAACTAGAAGGGAAGGTTAGTTCGTCATCGTTAACAGTTACACATGTAAGAGAAGGTTCTGTTCCCTTTGTTGCGTTCTTCGCAGCGATATCAGCGCGTTTGTTTCCTAATGATACAAAATCGTTAAACTTGGAATGCGCGACGCACTTGCAAATAGCAATCGACCTTGGAAGCAAAATCGCTTCTAACAAGGCTGCTATTTTATCATGATTTTGGATGGGTTTTCCATCGGATTTTAGAAATTTCCTACATCGCCATAGAGCCGAAAAATCATGACAGGTCGAAAAAGCATAACGAGAATCTGTGTAGATGGTGACTGTTTTTCCTTCTGCGATTTTACAGGCTTCTGTTAATGCTACTAATTCGGCCGCTTGCGCAGAGTAATGCGCGGGGAGCGCTCCGCTTACTAATGTCGCATGCGCGGTGGTTACTGCGTAACCTACTCTGTTTTTACCGGTTTCTGGGTCTCGAGACGCTGAACCATCAACAAACAAAACCAAATCTGCATTGTCAAGGGGGGTTTCTTTTAAATCTGGTCGCGGTGTGCACACCTGTTCCAATGCGGCGATACAATTATGTTCCTCGCCATCCTGCTCGGTTGGGAGCAGTGTGGCAGGATTCAATACTGTACACCGTTTTACTGTGATGTTTGGCATTTCCAATAGAATGGTATTATATCTGAGCCATCTGGCTGTTGACAAATGAGATGTTTTCTGTTCCAACAGGATCATAGAGACAGCGTGTGGCACTAGTAATGTTACATCAGAATATCCCACAATTTCCCTTGAAGCTAAAATAGCTTTTCTGCTGCTGCTACAGCTCTCAGACAATTTGGTAGACCTGCTGCCACAGGGTCGAGTTTACTTGAAAAATATGCCACCGGTCTCAGCTTTCCCCCGTGATCCTGTAACAGAACAGAAGACATGAAACCATTTTTCTCATCAACTGTTTGTACAAAATTTCTCTCAGGGTCTGGAAGTCCCAGACTTGGGGATGTCTGTAACAACATTTTCAACCTTTCAAATGCTTTCTCTGCTTCAGGAGTCCAGGTCAGTTTGTCATGTGGCTGCAACCTTTTCCGTGAGCCAAAGCGCTCAAAGGTGACTCTTCAATGGCATAGTTGGGAATAAATGTTCTACAATATGAACACATTCCCAAAAATGACATGAGCTGTTTTTTTGTCAGAGGCTTTGGAATCTTTTGAATTGCCTCTATTCTCTTTTGTGTTAGAGATTTTCCTGCTTGTTGATAATGTGACCTAGAAACGTCACCTCCCTTTTGCAAACTGCAACTTTGACAAACTGACCTTGTGGCCTTCAACAGCCAAATGTTTCAACAGCTTTACAGTGTCCTGTGTACAAGTTTCTTCATCTCTGGCTGTTATTAAGAGATCATCGACATATTGAATTAAAGCTGACCCTGGTGCCAATTGTAATGTTTCCAAACTTCTCTTCAGTGCCTCGCTTGAACAATACAGGCGAATTTTTGAATCCTTGACAAAGTCGAGTAAAGTGTAAGGTTTGCCATTAAAATTGAAAGCAAACCAAAATTGGCTGTCTTTATGAACCGGCACAGAAAAGAAAGCATTGGAAAGATCAACAACCGAAAACCATTCAGCATCACCTGGTATTTGTGATAGGAGTGTGTACGGGTTGGGAACAATAGGAGCCTGTGTCTGAACTGCATCATTTACAGCCTGCAAGTCTTGCACAAACCTCCACTCAACCGGCTGGTCTGCGTCTCTTATCTTTTTGACAGGAAAGATGGGTGTACGCGCACAGGAGAGTTCTCACATTCCACAATCACTCCAGCCTTTTTCAATGCCTCAAAAACTGGCTTGATTCCCTCAATAGCTTCCTTTTCAAAGGATATTGAGGTTTGCATGGTCTGTAATCAGATTTTGGAATAATTTGAATAGGGTCACAATTCTTGATCAACCCCACGTCATATTTAGAAGAAGCCCAAACAGTCTTTGGAACTTCCTTGAGAGCTGGAATGCTTTCCATTTCAGTTTCTGTAAGGAAGCAGTGATTGGGCAATGCACTTTCACTCACATGAACTGTGCGTTCAGCCATCGCAGCAGGCTCAGTCAAATTCGTTCGATATGCAGACAGAGTTGGATTATATTCAACATTTTTCTCAGCAGTCCGCAACCAATTTTCATGAAAGATACACGTCTTTACAAAGGACCAATGTCTTCCCAACGATTGTCGCTCCTTTTGACAACGACACATGGGGAAAAGAATCCACAACATCAAAAAACACCTGCTGTTCATCGGTTAATGCAACAGCAGCAGCACATTTATTTTCTGTCCAAATTAGCCAATTCAATTGCAATATCTCAATACGTGGAAACCATTTCTGTTCAAACCACTCGTCTCTAGCCAGAGACACATGTGCTGAGCAATGTAAGTCTGAGAATGGCATAAAATCAGAATCAGGCGAAACTCTGTCTTTAGCGCCATTGACAAGACTTTCGCATAATTCATCATCTTGCAATTTCCATTGATAAACATATAGTGGTGTATGTTGGATTGCAGTCAGAGTTTGAATTTGGCACTGAACTGCTTTCACACCTTCTGGACCAGATATTAGAGAAATACCCAGTTTGCACAACAAATCTCTCCCAGCAGATTTTTGGACAGTGCTGTGAGAGGAGGAAGCTGTGTCTGAAACTTGCACCATTCTCATCTTTACACCTCAGAGGGACTGTATAATTCTCTTTAACAGTATGACCAGATGCAGAAATCGTCCATGCAAAATTTCCACTCAATTTGGGGACAGAGGCAAACTCATTTATCCTTAATACTGAACTCGTGGGCCCCATTATCAGCTAAAAACACCCTTTCAACTCCGTCTATCCATAAGCTAACCTCTGGCATTTGTTGATATGCTAAGTCATTCAAATGAGTATATGTGCCTAATTCTCTTTGTCTGAAAGATTTCTCATTTTCTAATTTAGCAATGCAATCGTGTATGACAGCAAGCATTTCTTCATTGCACTTCGCAGCAAGCATTTCTTCATTGCAATTCGCAGTGTCAGATGTGGGTGTGTGTGTGTCAAACTTATCTGTTACTGAAGTGTGGTCGCCGTAGACTTTGCTCTCAACTCCCCCCTCCTCTCTCGCACTCTGCCGTCAATCTGCTTTCGGTTTAGACTTTGCGCAGCAGCCGCCGTGTCTATTCAAAAGCGGGCACTCATTTTTCCAATGTCCGGGCTTTTTGCAATAAAAACAAACATCCGGATCAACTTGAGACAGTCTTTGCCCTCTTCCTCTCCCCGCCCTCGGCCTCGATAATTCGCTCCTCTGTACATTGTCAGGTTTGGCAGCTGGAGCTCCTTTTCAGCCTTTTTCGCACTTTTCTCCGCCAACATCTTTTCAGCATGTAACGCATGTTTTGAATCCTTCCAGTTCCTCGTCTTCCCACTGATGCAGGTTTGCTTGACGATAGTCGTTATTTCGGGTTTCAGTCCACTCAGGAAGCGGCTGCGTGAAATGAGCTTCCCACATCTTTGGAATTTCCTCTAATGTCCAGCTCTGGCATTCCACTATAAGTGTTGAAAGTCTCATACAGTCGCACAAAATAGTCGCCAACTGACTCGTCCTTCTTTGTGTGCAGTAGTTGATCTTGTCGGTGTTAATCCTAGCAGGAAAAAGGGCCTTGAATCGTCCGCCCAGAGCTTTTACTGCTGACCTGTATGGCTCGTTCTCAGCGTGTCCCCACTCTGCTTGAACTCTCCGCGTGTCCACCTGGGGGGAAATCTGGTCGGATCTTGTGCCAGTCCGCCGGCCCCATCTTGATCATCAGCAGACGTTTGAGTTCGAGCATCGTTGGGCTGAATTCTTGACAGAACGCATCCAGTTCCACTACAAACTTTTCTCCCGAGTCTCTGGGGTTTGGCAGATTTGTCATAACCTGCCTCAAGTCTGTCTCAGTCCATGGTCGAAAAACCATCGTGGTTCCTTGTGGGCCAGCCACCTGAATCATAGGGAAGATGTCGCGTTTCCTCACCGTCGTTCTCATCCACGCAGTCCGGTTCTAGTGCCAGTCTTTCAAGCGATCTGGATCTGGTTCTCGTGCCGGGTCACGGAGTATCTCATCTTTCGAACTCCGTCGCTGGATGTAGAAGGCTGAGATGGTGCAGGTGCCGTTGGAGCGGTAAGAGAGCGGGCAACTGTCCTCCTTTCCATAAGCCCACGGGTGTCGCCGCAGCAGGGTAGTAAGACGGCGGTTGTGGTGGTGGCGATTGCGTGGTGGTGCCAGCGGCTGGGGCATTTGTTGGTGGGGTAAGGCCAGGAGTCAAGATCAAAGTCCACCGACTTCTGACTGGTTTTTTTATGAGAGGAAGATTTCTGAGCAGTGTTCCTCTTTCTTTGTTTCTGACTCTACATTTTTTATGAGGCAGTTCTTTCAGGGCTCGCTCTTTTTCTCGGCGTTCTGCCTCTTCCAGCCAATAATTCAGATATTGTCTATGTTTCTGAAACAGATCTTTTTGTTTGTTTTTCAACTTTTTCTCATCCCTAAGCTTACTTTCACGCTTTTCCAAACTTTCCTTCACCCTGTTTAGAGTCGTCACACTAAACGTGCCCCTTTGGAAAATCATGATCTTCGATCCAAATCGGTATCACTTCCATAATTCTCTGTCCATATTTCTTTCTCATGTCAACATAAATTGGGCTGTTCAAATCGTCTAGATCGATTTTGGATTTGACATTGCTAGACCCCATATTCGCAATCCGAGACTTTACCTGTACCTGGGACGCGTCCTCTTTCCTCACACTCAGTCGTCACTGCCGTGTGGCTCTGCACTTACCCGCGCAGAGTCTTCTTACTCCTGTACTTACTCGCACGGAGTCCCTTACGCCTCTTTTTTTCTTGCTTACTTACTCGCAGACAATACCCTTTTTCACTAACCCGTGAAACCTATAGGGCGGCTCGCCATGCGTTCGTGAATCTAGGAATATCAAACCACTCGTTGTTTTGTCAGACCAAGATGAAAGAAAATTAATTTATTTATATATATATACCCGTTAATAATTTTTTAAGACAAAGACAAACTCGTGTCTCAAAAATCAGTCTCACCGTTTTCAGCACGCGTTTTCCTGGTTCTTTTAAGGAATCCAGCAGTGACGGTCCACTGGGCCCTCAGACGTCAGTTCCCTCTTCCCTGAAACCGTTTAGGGGTACAGGGCTAAGACCCTTTGTGGGCTTAGGGTGATCAGCCTACCAACGCCTTTCAAGTCCCGGACGATCAGCTGTCGGATCCCATCCTCGTCGCCAAGATTGTCATGGAATTTTCAACTCAGAATTATGTGAAGACTGAAAAATAAAGAGTCCAGCAAATTTGTCTTTGTCTTGCTTTTATTTCTCCGCGCAGAGAACAAAATGATCTGGTTTACACACAGTGAAGTCTGTGAGCAAAGAGATAACAGTGAGCTCACAGATTAGAGGTTTTATAGGCAAAAGTATACATTCCAAGGTCGCTCAAATTCATCTCGAACCAATTGAAATAGTCCAAAGTCACGCCACCCATCTGTGCTTACAGTGTCTGATTGTTCTCCAGTTTATCTCCCGTACCTAGCACAGATAGGGCATCCTGTACTCCCATGAGGTTGTTTAACATGGGTTTAACCTCTGTCACGCACACAGTGTATGTTTCCCATAACTCTAATATTCCAGGTCACTAATGTATGTTTCTGTGTTCGTGCCTAGTACCGTGATGTTACGAATATATATGTAATCTATCTTTAAGTAAAGTTAGTTTAATAGTGAAGTTAATTCAATTCAGTGTTAAAAGTGAACAATAAACATTAAATGTAATTAATTAGAATAATTTCCATTACAAAGCGTTGAATCTTATGCACTTTTCATTATTAAATAGCGAGATTTATTAATAAATGTATAAATTACTATATAAATCAGAGAAGTTACTATGATTTCTGACTAAACTGAACGCCGCTATTTTCCCGCCGTATTTAACCGATCACTGTCAGGAGGCCAATCAGCTTTCAGTATCTTCAAAAGGCCATCAAACCTGTGAGTAAACCTGCTTGAAAATGAATGTTTAAAGAAAAAATATAAGATATTACTGAAAATATCAAGCATTTGATACAGTGATTCATTAGTTTTATTTATTTTATTCATAATTTCTTATTAAAATCCTCAGAATGCCTTCCTAATGATATATTTAATTTTCTTGGAAGCATAGATTTTTATTGGAACATAATTTTTCTGTTGACAAAATTCCTGCTAAATTGGCCGGTTTTCACAGACAAGCTCTTTTCACCATTTTTCACCCCACAACTATTTCATATGAAATAAAAAGGGCAAATTATTTAAAAACAGATCTTTATTTTATCGTTGGCTCAAAGGAGGTATTCTTTTAGTAAGATGCAAGTAAATTAGTTCATTTCAATGGGTAATTGTTGTCGTATACAGGATTTCCTCAAAAAATCCAATCACCTGTGAAACCAGGAGAATTAGCATTTTTTCCAAAAGTGTACACATTTGAAAAACTGTATTTGTTTTGAGACAACAATATATTAATTAATACGATTTTAACAAATGCTCTTTGTTCTGTGTCCTTTGCTCTTCTTTATTTGGTTATATCTCTTGTGTTAAAGAATGAATACTGCCAAATAAATGTTGTATCAAAATGAAGGAAGTGTCTTACAAACTACTTTATAGAATTTATTACATTTGGAAATATTTAAGCTTAACATTTCATATAGCTGTCAACTTTGGTAAACAAAAGAAAACTATTTAGCAACTTTCTTTTCTCATTTACTCAAGATTGTTTTGGAAAGGTTTGGAATTGTGTATTAATAGAAAATTGGAGTTTATGAAAGAAATGTGTATCAACAGTATATGTACAGTTGTGGCCAAAGGTTTTGAGAATGACATAAATATTGGAAATTGGAAAAGTTGCTGCTTAAGTTTTTGTAATAGCAATTTGCATATACTCCAGAATGTTATGAAGAGTGATCAGATGGATTGCATAGTCCTTCTTTGCCATGAAAATGAACTTAAACCTGAAAAAAACTTTCCACTGCATTTCATTGCTGTCATTAAACGACCTGCTGAGATCATTTCAGTAAACGTCTTGTTAACTCAGGTGAGAATGTTGACGAGCACAAGGCTGGAGATCATTATGTCAGGCTGATTGGGTTAGAATGACAGACTTGACATGTTAAAAGGAGGGTGATGCTTGAAATCATCGTTCTTCCATCGTTAACCATGGTAACGCTGCAGCAGCCATCATTGCGTTGCATAAAAATGGCTTCACAGGCAAGGATATTGTGGCTACTAAGATTGCACCTAAATCACCAATTTATAGACTCATCAAGAACTTCAAGGAAAGAGGTTCAATTCTTATTAAGAAGGCTTCAGGGCATCCAAGAAAGTCCAGCAAGCGCCAGGATCGTCTCCTAAAGAGGATTCAGCTGCAGGATCGGAGTGCCACCAGTGCAGAGCTTTCTCAGGAATGGCAGCAGGCAGGTGTGAGCGCATCTACACGCACAGTGAGGCCAAGACTTTTGGAAGATGGCCTGGTGTCAAGAAGGACAGCAAAGAAGCCACTTTCTCAAAAAACATCAGGGACAGACCGATCTTTTGCAAAAGTATGGTGAATGGACTGCTGAGGACTGGGGCAAAGTCATATTCTCCGATGAAGCCCCTTTCCGATTGTTTGGGGCATCTGGAAAAGGCTTGTCCGGAGAAGAAAAGGTTTTAATGCTTAAAAATTTCATCCAGGGTGGCGGGATCGAGTGAAAAAGTCGTCGGAGAAGTTGCACCTAACTTAGCCAATATCGGCTGGATGAAGAGCCTGGATGTCTGGACTTAGGATTTGAACGCTTAAAAAGTTCTTCCAGGGTTACCATGGTCGAGTGGAAAAGCATCCAAGAAGTCACATTTAACCCAGCCAATATCTCCTGGATGTTTGGGCTTAGGTTTTGAGCGCTAAAAAAGTTTCTTCAGGTTTACCATGGTCCAGTGGGGAACCTTCCAAGAAGTCGAACTTAACTCGCCAAGTTCGGCTGGATGAAACGCATGGATGTTTGGGGATAGGTTTTGAATGCTTAAAAATTTCATCCAGGGTGACGGGGTCGAGTGAAAAGTCGTCCTAGAAGTCGCACCTAAATCAATCAATCAATCAATCATTTTTATTTATATAGCGCTTTTAACAACACAGGTTGCATCAAAGCACTGTACAGTATAATGACAGGGATGTATAATGACGAGAGTGACCAATTTCTTATTAAATGCAGAGACGGTCTCTGTAGTCAATTCAACGATAGTCACTAGAAGTTAAGTGTCCCCAACCAAGCAAGCCAGAGGCGACAGCGGCAAGGAAACAAAACCCCATGCATATAGAATGGAGAAAAAAACCTTGGGAGAAACCAGACTCAGTTGGGGTCAGTTCTCCTCTGACCGGACGCCCAGCACTTAACCTCCAGTTCAATTTTAAACGCAGCTGTGTCAGATAGTGTAAATGACTTAGTGTGTGCGTGTGTGTGTGTGCATCAGGATCTGGTGATCTGTCGACGGGGCGATCTAGGTTTTCTGGTCTCTGATGAACATAATCTCTGGGTGCTGATCCACCATCTAGTCTGGATACAAACTGTGAAAACAGATTGAGAAAGAAACAGGACTAATATTAGCGTAGATGCCATTCTTTTACGATGTCACAAGTACATCGTATTTTAGAGTAGTGTTCCCGGTTCCAGCAAATCTAAGTAATGCAGCCTAAAAATCCTTTAACGGATTTGAATAATAAAAGGTGTGTTGGTGTGTTATGTGTAGGCTAAGTTAAAAAGATGTGTCTTTAATCTAGATTTAAACTGGCAGAGTGTGTCTGCTTCCTAACAGAGTTAGGGAGATTAGATCTGCCAATATCGGCTAGAAGAAGCGCCTGGATGTCTGAACTTAGGTTTTAAACGCTTAAAAATTTCCTCCAGGGTTACCATGGTCGAGAGGGGAAAGTGTCCCGAGAAGACCCACTTAACCCGGCCGATATCATCTGGATGAAGTGCCTGGATGTGTGGGGTTAGGTTTTGAATGCTTAAAAGTTCATCCAGGGTGGCGGGATCGAGTGAAAAAGTCGTCCGAGAAGTCGCACTTAACCCGGCCAATATCGCCTAGATGAAGCGCCTGGATGTCTGCACTTAAAAATTTCCTCCAGGCTTACCATGGTCGAGTGGGAAAGTGTCCGAGAAGACGCACTTAACCCAGTCAATATCGCCTGGATGAAGCGCCTGGATATCTGGGGTTAGGTTTTGAATGCTTAAAATTTTCCTCCAGGCTTAACATGGTCGAGTTGGAAAGTGTCCGAGAAGACCCACTTAACTCCAGCCAATATCTTCTGGATGAAGTGCCTGGATGTCTAGGGTTAGTTTTTGAATGTTTAAAAATTTGTTCCAGGTTTACCATGGTCGAGTGGGAAACCGTCCAAGAAGTCGAAATTAACCTGGCCAAGTTCGGCTGGATGAAGCGCCTGGATGTTTGGGGATACGTTTTGAATGCTTAAAAATTTTATCCAGGGTGGCGGGGGTCGAGTGAAAAAGTCGTTCGAGAAGTCGCATCTAACTCTGCCAATATCGGCTGGATAAAGCGCCTGGATGTCTGGACTTACATTTTAAACGCTTAAAAATTTCCTCCAGGGTTACCATGGTCGAGTGGGAAAGTGTCCGAGAAGTCGCACTTAACTCTGCCAATATCTCCTGGATGAAGAGCTTGGATGTCTGGACTTAGATTTTGTATGCTTAAAAATTTGTTCTAGGTTTACCATGTTCGAGTGGGAAACCGCCTAAGAAGTTGAGGTTAACCCGGCCAAGTTCGGCAGGAAAAAGCGCCAGGATGTTTGGGCTTACATACTGAATCAAATCAAGCCCAGCAATTTGTTACTTTTATGGGGTTAGTCTGTGAGTCGAAATTAACCCGGCCAAGTTCGGCTGGAGGAAGCGCCTGGATGTTTGGGGATTGGTTTTGAATGCTTAAAAAGTTCATCCTGGGTGGCGGAAATCAAGCGAAAAAGTCGTTCGAGAAGTCGCACCTAACTCTGCCAATATCGGCTGCATAAAGCGCCTGGATTTCTGGACTTACATTTTAAACGCTTAAAAATTTCCTCCAGGGTTACCATGGTCGAGTGGGAAAGTGTCCGAGAAGTCGCACTTAACCCTGCCAATATCGCTTGGATGAAGCGCCTGGATGTCTGGACTTAGGTTTTGAATGCTTAAAAATTTGTTCCAGGTTTACCATGTTCAAGTGGGAAATCGCCCAAGAAGTCGAGGTTAACCCGGCCAAGTTGGGCTGGACGAAGCGCCTGGATGTTAGGGCTTAGATACTGAATCAAATCAAGCCCAGTAATGTGTTACTGTTATGGGGTTAGTCTGTGAGGCTGGATGTCTGGATGCTTAAAAATTTCTTCCAGGGTTACCATGGTCGAATGGAAAAGCGTCCGAGAAGTCGCATTTAACCCAGCCAATATCTCCTGGATGAAGCGCCTGGATGGGCTTAGGTTTTGAGTGCTTAAAAGTTTCCTCCAGGGTTACCATGGTCGAATGGGAAGGTGTCCAAGAAGTCGAACTTAACCCGGCCAATTTCGGCTGGATGAAGCGCCTGGATGTCTAGACTTAGGTTTTGAACGCTTAAAAATTTCTTCTAGGGTTACCATGGTCGAGTGGGAAAGCGTCCAAGAAGTTGAATTTAACCCGGCCATGATCAGCTAGATGAAGCACCTGGATGTCTTTACTTACGTTTTAAACGCTTAAAAATTTCCTCCAGGGTTACCATGGTTGAGTGGAAAAGCGTCCGAGAAAGCGCACCTATCCCGGCCAAGATCGGCAGGATGAAGCGCCAGAATGTTAGGACTAAGGTATTGAATGCTTAAAAAATTCTTTCAGGGTTACCATGGTCAAGTGGGAAAGCGTCTGAGAAAACGCACCTATCCTTGGCAAGATCGGCTGAATGAAGCGCCTGGATGTTTGGGCTTAGATCTGAATATTTAAGAATTTCCTCCTGGGTTACCATGGTCGAGTGGGAAAGTGTCCGAAAAGTCGAACTTAACCGCCAAGTTCGGCTGGATAAAGCGCCTGGATGTTTGGGGTTAGGTTTTGAAGAATTAAACATTTCCTCCAGGGTTACCATGGTGGAGTGGAGTGGGAAAGTGTCCAAGAAGTCGCATTTAACCCGGCCAATATCGCCTGGACGAAGCGCCTGGATATCTGGACTTAGCTTTTGAACGTTTAAAAATTTATTTCAGGGGCACCATGTTCGAGTGCAAAAGCGCACTTAACTCGGAAAGTATCGCCTGGATGTCTGGCCTTACGTTTTGAGCGATTGGAAATTGAAAAACTTCAACCAGGGTTACCATGGTCGAGTGGGAAAGTGTCAGAGAAGTCGCACTTAACCCGGCCAATAACGCCTGGAAGAAGTGCCTGGATGTCTGGACTTAGGTTTTGAACGCTTAAAAATTTGTTCCAGGGTTACCGTGGTCGAGTGGAAAAGCGCATGAAAAGTCGCACTTATCCCGGCCAATGTTGCCTGGATGAAGCGCCTGGATGTTTGGACTTAGATTTTGAATATTTAAAAATTTTCTCCAGGGTTACCATGGTCGAGTGGGAAACCGCTCCAAGAAGTCAAATTTAATTTGGGCAAAATCGGCTGGATGAAGCACACAGATGTTTGGGCTTAGTTTTGGAACGTTTATAAATTTCTTCCAGGGTTACCATGGTAGAGTGGGAAAGCGTCCGAGAAAATGCACCTATCCTGGCCAAGATCGGCTGGATGAAGCTCCTGGATGTTTGGACTTAGGTTTTGAATGATTGAAAATTTCCTCCAGGGTTACCATGGTCGAGTGGGAAAGTGTCCGAGAAGTCGCACTTATCCCGGCCAATATCACCTGGATGAAGCGTCTGGATGTCTGGTGGACTTAGGTTTTAAACGCTTAAAAATTTCTTCTTCCAGGCATACCGTGGTCGAGTGGAAAAGCGTATGAGAAGTCAAACTTAACTCGGGCAAGATCGGCTGGATGAAGCGCCTAGATGTTTGGGCTTAGTTTTGGAACGTTTAAAAATTTCTTCCAGGGTGGCGGGGGTCGAGTGAAAAAGTCGTCCAAGAAGTCGCACCTAACTCGGCCAATATCGGCTGGATGAAGCGCCTGGATGTCTGGTTTTAGGTTTTAAACGCTTAAAAATTTCCTCCAAGGTTACCATGGTCAAGTGGGAATGTGTCCGAGAAGTTGCATTTAACCCGGCCAATATCGCCTGGATGTCTGGACTTACATTTTGAACGATTTAAAATTTCCTCCAAGGTGGCAGGGTCGAGTTAAAAAGTCGTCCGAGAAGTCAAACCTATTATGGCCAAGATTGGTTAGATGTAGCGCCTGGATGTCTGTACTTACGTTTTAAACGCTTACAAATTTCCTCCAGGGTAACCATGGTTTAGTGGGAAAGTGTCCGAGACGTCGCACTTAACCCGGCCAATATCGCCTGGATGAACGCCTGGATGTCTGGACTTAGGTTTAGAAGGATTAAAAATTTCCTCCAGGGTTACCATGGTGGAGTGGGAAAGTGTCGAGAAGTCGCACTTAACCCGGCCAATATCGCCTGGATGTCTGGACTTAACTTTTGAACGCTTAAAAATTTCTTCAAGGGTAACCATGGTCTAGTGGGAAAGTGTCCGAGACGTCGCACTTAACCCGGCCAATATCGCCTGGATGAACGCCTGGATGTCTGGACTTAGGTTTTGAATGCTTAAAAATTTGTTCCAGGTTTACCATGGTCAAGTGGGAAACCGTCCAAGAAGTCGCACCTAACTCGGCCAATATCGGCTGGATGAAGCGCCTTGATGTCTGGACTTAGGTTTTAAACGCTTAAAAAATTCCTGCAGGGTTACCATGGTCGAGTGGGAAAGCCTCCGAGAAGTCGCACTTTACCCGGCAAAGATCATGCCCATAAAAGTGATATAGTAATGGGGTGAGCCTGTGGGCCCAGGCCTTAAGGAAAACTGTAATCCTGGGCTTTTACTAAAATCACGCCCAGTGATGTGTTACTGTTATGGGGTTATTCTGTGAGCCTGGATCTCTGGACTTAGGTTTTGAATGCTTAAAAATTTCTTCCAGGGTTACCATGGTCGAGTGAGAAAGCGTCCGAGAAATCGCACCTATCCCGGCAAAGATCGGCAGGATGAATCGCCTGGATGTTTGGACTTAGGTTTTGAACGTTTTAAAATTTCCTTCAGCCTTCGTTACCCAAGCCTGCTTAAATGCTGTGGGGAAGGTGCCTGTGAAGAGAGATGTGTTGATGATGTGCGTGAGTGCTGGCAAGACTGTGGCCAGCAAAAAAAACAGATTGCTTGCAGAAGATGAGAGGGTATGGGGTCTTGCTCTTGTTTGTAAAAGAAGAATGTGGCAAAATCGTCAGGTTTTATTGAGGTGGTGGGAGGTGGTGGAGGGGGATAGAGCAGAGAATCTGAAGAGCTTACGTGTGTCTGAAGTGTTGTTAATCTTGTTTTGGAGGTATGATGATTTGGCAGTGAGGATTTCAGCAGAGAAGGAAGAAAGCAGAGTCTGATACCTGCTCAGGTCTGACAGATCTTTAGATTTGCGCCACTTTCTCTCCGCTGCCCTGAGTTTGACCCGATGCTCACGGAGAACATCAGACAACCAGGGGCTAGAGGAGGCAGTCCGTGCTGGCCTGGAGGAGAGAGGGCAGATGTCGTCTAGACAGGAGGTTAGAGTACTGAACAAAGTATCTGTAGCTGCATTCACATCCAGAGAAGAGAATTGGGTAGGTGAGGAAGGGAGGAGGACACAGCAGAGGAGAGATGGGAGGAGAGAGGGCGAAGGTTACGTCTGAGAAAGCAACCAGTATAGGGGTTGGTTGCTCAGAGATTAAATGTTTAAATGTAAGAAGGCTAGATGAAGCGCCTGGATGTCTAGGACTTAGTGGGAAAGCATCTGAGAAGTAGCACCTATCCCGGCCAATATCGCCTCGATGAAGCGCCTGGATATTTGGACTTAGATTTTGAACTTTTAAAAATTTCCTCCAGGATGGTGGGGTCGAGTGGGAAAGCTTCTGAGAAGTCACACCTATCCCGGCCAATATCGCCTCGATGAAGCGCCTGGATGTTTGGACTTAAGGTTTTGAACGCTAAAAATTTTCTTCCAGGGTTACCAACGGTCGAGCAGAGAAACCGTCGAAATTAGTCGAGACTTAATTCCGGACAAGAATCGGCTGGATGTATGCCTGAATGTTCGGTAATTGTGGTTTTAAACGCTTAAAAATGTCCTCCAGGGTTACCATGGTTAGAGAGTGAAAAGCGTCTAGGACCCGCACTTCACCCGGCCAAGATCGAGTCTGATGAAGCGCCTGGATGTCCTGGACATAGGTTTTGAACGCTAGAAGATTCTTCCAGGGGTTCCTATGGTCAAGCGGGAGTGCTGCGTCTGAGATGTAAGCACTTAACCGCCAATATCGCCTTCCGGATGTCTGGACTTGAGTTTTGAAATGGCAAAGGTGAACTTGTTCCAGGTTTACCATGGTCAAGTGGAAAAAGCGCCCTGAGTATCAAAAATTTACCCGAACAATGATCACCCGGATGTCTGATGGTGGACTTCAGCGGCAAAATGTCATTTAGGATTACCGCCCAATTAAGTGGAAAGCCGTACCAAGAAGTCAAACTTATCTCGGGCAAGATAGGCTGGATGAAGGGCCTGGATCGTCTGGACTTAGGTTCAAAAGCGCCTAAAAAAATTCTCCGGTATTACCATGGTGGTAGTGGGAACCATCCTGCCAGTCAGATCTAACCCAGGCAAGATTTGGCTGGATGAAGCGCCTGGATATTTGAGGCATACTTTTCAAATGCTTAAAAATTTCATCCAGGGTGGCGGGGGTCAGTGGGAAAGCTTGTCTGAAAAATCGCACCTGTCCTGGCCAATATACCCTCGATGAAGTGCCTGGATGTTTGTATTTAGATTTTGAACCATGAAAATTTCTTCAGGGTTACCATGGTGAGTGGAAACCGTCAAAGATGTCGAACAACTAGGGCAAGATTCAAGTTCAAATTCAAATTCAAATTTTATTTGTCACATACACATACATACATGAGTGCGACATGCAGTGAAATGTTCTTTACAACGTCCAGCATCAAATAGAAAACAAAATTTAAATATATATATATATAAATATAAAATATGTATAAAAAGTAATGCAAAGTAAAGTACTTAAAAAATAAAATAAAATATAGAATATAAAATATAAAAAGTATAGATATAAAGTGTAAGTGTAAGTGGCTGTGCCTGAATGTCCAATGCAAGTGACATGCAGTGTCCAAATGTAAGTGGCCCAGTATCTGGAAGAGGGTGAACATGGGAATCCCGGTGATTAGGTACAAGTGTTCTCTGGTTCAGACTCTGAATGGCCTGCAGGAAAGAAGCTCCTCCTCATTCTCTCTGTGTTTGCCTTCAGGAACAGCGCTTTCCTGAACGCAGCAGAGAAAAGAGTCCATTGTTGGGATGGCTGAGGTCTTCCACGATCTTCCTGGCCCTGGTACAGCACCGCTTGTTGTAGATGTGCTGCAGCACAGGGAGCTCAGTGCGGATGGTGCGCTCAGCTGACCAGTTTCAGCTGATGTTTCAGGCTCTCAGAACCCGACCTGTGATGCCGTCCAGGTCCTGTGTTCACTCTTCTTGAATGCCCTCTCTTACGTCGTGCTCCGAAATGGGCGCTCCAGATCCAGGAGCGCTGGTATCTCTCAGACGGCTGCTCAGGAGGATGGGAGACGAGGCTCTGGTGATCGTTACCCAGAGCAGCCCCTTAGCCAAGAGCTACCGGGATACATCGCACCTCTGCCTTCTGACCTGGCTGTTTCTGTGTCCACAGATCAGCCTCACAGGAAGAGGCGGCAGAGCGGTGACCGGGAGGATGAAAGGCCGTCCACCTCCAACACAAGACCAGCCAAACGCTCCCGCAGAGGTCAGGATTATCAAAGATGTCGCCGACTCAGTTATTAATAGAAAATGTTCCGTTTATACATTTCTTTATGTGCGTTTCAGAAGCATATGCCAAGGGCCCATTGCTGGGCCGAGGTGGAGTCGGCTCGGTGCATGCCAGTAAGACGTTTCTTTCGTGCCTCATCCAAACAGCTTTTAGAGTTGGCAATATCAGTGAACGCGTGATTTCGATTTATCTGTTCACAGGTTGCCATCAAGTACGTTTGCAAAAGCAGGATGCCTGAGAAGCTGGAAAGTGGTGAGTTGAAGCTGAATCTGTTGTGAATCTGCATTCAGCTCTGGATGTAACGGATCTTTGGTCTCTGCAGAAGGTCAGGGTCTGCTGCCGCTGGAGGTGGCGTTGATGACCCTGGTCAATTCGCTCCTGCCTGCCCAAACGTCCTGCAGCTGCTGGAGTGGTTCGACCATCGCAGCACGCTACACCATGATCCTGGGCGTCCCGTTCCTTGCCAAGATCTCCAGAGTTTCTGCGAGGAGAACGGATGTCTGGAGGAGACTCTGGCCAAGGAAGTCCTGTTGCAGCTGATCACGGCGCTAAAACACTGCGAGAGCCGCGGATCTCCACCGAGTCACACGACATCAAGCTGCTGGACTTCGGCTGTGGAGATCTGCTGCAAGACTCGCCTACCGTAAACTTTGCAGGTTGCTTTGATCTCACTGCAGTGATGTGTTTGTAATCACCAAAGGGAAGATTTTGATCGGACGTTTGTGGTCTTGTTGTGTCTCTCAGGCACTCTTTAATACGCCCCTCCTGAGTGGTTTCGGCAGCACCGCTATCACGCAGGACTGGCTACGGTTTGGTCGGTCGGGTGACACTCTCTACAGCATCCTGTGCGGCTGTTTGCCTTCAGGGGAGCATGGAAGGTCACCTCCAGAAGCAGACTGCGCTTTCAGAGAGCTGTCTACAGGCAAGAGACAGACGTCACGCCCAGATCCAGGTGAAGCGTGTGCTTTTGTGTTGCTGAAGACTGTGTTGTGTGTAACAGAGCACACGTCAGCTGATTCACTGGTGTCTCCAGTGCATCGGCATCAGACCGGACCAGTTTAGAGGGACATTGAGAGCCACCCCTGGTTAAACTGAACAGGTGTAAGGCCAGTGACAGACACTTTCTGAATCACAGCAGTCATGGCTGGATTGTGTTGTTGGGATCAGTCTAGATCAATGCTTTCGACTGTTTGTATAGGGAGAGCAGGAGTGACACAGGAAGTGCGGAGAACTGCTTCCTGGTCACCTTCAGTCCGTGAGGGCTCTGTGTTGATCATGGAGGAGCTGGAACTCACAGAACCAGCAGAAACCAGAGTCTGAGATCAAATAGAGATTGGGGTTTTTTTAGCTAAAGCGTGTTTTTTTCAGAATGTGAGAAAAGGAGAAATGGAACATTGTTGTAAATAAAGAGGAACAGACCAAGGCACTAGACACTAAATTGTACATATAATTCATATTTATTCATGTTTAGATGTAATAGATTTATAGTTGGTTTGCAAAAGGAGTCTGTGCTGTCTAAAACCAGCTTGTGGTTTTATAAATTAATTTTGGTCATATAATGAAATGTAATTTCAATGATACATTTAGTGTAAATATATTTGAATAAAGCCTGTACGTTTGCAGATGATTGCAGTGTATTTAAGTGGACAGAGGGTTAATGTGTGCATTTGTTTGTTATGTTACACTTTAAGTGATACATTCTGCTATTTCTAAGGATCATGACAGGAACACAGTGAATTATGATAATACTGTATATGTAAACTTTTAGTGCAAATACACTCTTATAAATAAAGGTACAAAAGCTGTCACTGGGGCGGTAGATTTTAAAAGGGACATGTTTGTACCTAAAGGGTTCATTTTGGTAGCAAAGGTACATATTAGTTCTTAAAGGTACATATTTGAACCTATGTCATGGTGTGGTTTGCGAGAAGGAGCACTGAATGAGAAAAATGAACTAAAACAGTTTTAATCCTCTAAAAACGAACAAAATAGCAATATAGTTGCAAGCAGGCAGGACAAAAAAGACCACACGCATTAAAGACGAGAACTGACGATTAAACAGAAGTAAACTGGAACTTACATACACACAGGAATTGACTAAATGAACAAGACACAGCTGAAGACAATCAGACAATTAATAGAAAGTAGGTGACACTGAACACATGGGAGAAGACAAAACAACAATAAAAGAGTCCACATGTGTGATAAACCTAATAGGTACAAAAAGTGTATTTTTTAAGAACGCATCACCCAGTGACAGCTTTTGTACCTTTATTTCTGATTGTGTATGAAATACAAATAGAAAAAGACAGCAGGTTTGAAATGATCTGACATTATTTGCTCATTTAGCAGTAAACTGTGTAACTCCTGAAGTGTTAAGGTTTCTTTAAAACACTTCATTAATAAATGTGACGATGCTGGCCTCACAAAGAAGGTCAGAAAGGCAACCTTATCCCTGACTTGTTAAACCCTCATTAAACCTATGTAATTGTTAAAACCCTTTACAGCGAATCCCATTCCAGAGCTGAAGAAATTACTAAATTCCTCTGAATTCTGATATTTTATTAATATCAGGCAATTGTTTTGGAGTTTATCACAATTCTGTTTTTGATGCATCTGTGGGTGTTGTGAGGAAGAAGTTATGGAGAATATTATGTAAGCAACATGTCTCTCGCTCTTTAAGTACGGTCAGTTTAATTCTGTCAGTTTCCCTGAAGAAAGAAAAGAGGAAGAAAGGAATAAAGAAGGACAGAAAGAGAGAGAAAGAGAGAAGAGAGAATCTGCAGCTAATGGATACATATATTTATAGATGTATATTGCCTTCCAGGTATTTATAAACAAAATTAGGCATGAATAATGTTTTCTAAATCATTAAAATGTGAAAATAGAGGAAAATAGAATATTGTATTTATAATTTTTAATTGAAGTAATACAAGACTTCTTTGTCGTACAAATAATTGTCAAAAGCAAAGAAACATTAGAAGTAGAAAAGTCTGACGTGAAGGAAAAACTATTTTGGAATGAGCAATTTTTGAGGTGGATTCTGGTTGAGAAACACTTCACTAAAATGTACCATATCTGTAGATATGGTAGCAGTGCCACCTACTGACAGTTCATTCTTACTGTATTTATATAGCGCCTTTAACAATACAGATTGTGTCCAGCATGCATTATCAAACAGGAGAATAGAGTGTCAGTAAAGTAAAATCTGAAATATCTGTGCAGTCAAATGACAATACTGAGGTAAAATGAATGTAAATGTTTGTATATTGTCTGGCTTTCTGAAAGGAAGCTGACGGATGTGAAGACACCTCTGAGATGGTGAAGGAGGCCTTTGCAACAGGCTGGCGCCCAGAGTTGTGACGAGGCTCTGAAACAGGCCAGCGCTGACAACAGGGAATGCAAGACCTGCTGGTCTCCGTAAGTCTACATTTCTAGCCATTTTATTTCAAAGAGGACCGTTTTAGCCATTCTTTGATGTTAGTAATTTTGGAATTGATCTTTGAAACGGTGCGACTCTTTTGTTTAAAATGCGCTGGACTTGGAGCTAAAACTGAGTAACACCACAAGAAGGCTGCTGAAGTTGGAAAGCGATGTAGCTTTGCTGAAAGAAAGGCACTCAACACCTCCACCAGCGCCAGCAGCACAAAGAAGAGTGATCTGGCATATCAAGCTTTTTGCTAAGTGTAAGCTAAGTGTAATCACCTTTGAATAATAATCTAATATCTTGCTAAGAAGTGTTGTGGGTTCGTAGCCTATACTATACATGACTGTTTATGCAGGATCTGGATTCGAGCTGAAGGACAAGTACGGTAGTGTCGAGAGGTGATCACACAGAAAGCAGGAAAGTGGCAGAGCCAAGAAAAAGAGCAGAGAAACTCCAACAGGGGAGGCCAAAACTCTGCTGCTCCAGGCCAGCGACAAACTCAGCTGCTAAAGAAATATGTCAATAACGCATCTCTAATTAAAGCATTAGAAAGAACCATCCTGAAAACATTAACTTTTAAATGTTCTCACTTAAAAGAACAACGTGTCTGTGCTTTTCAGATCTTGAGAAGACTATGATGAAGATCAGAAGCTGGAGGACAAGGCCAATGAACTGGTGGATCTGGAGAAGGTTGTGAAAGAACTGCTTCAGGAGATCAGTCACAGAGTCACTAGTCTACAGCACCTGACTGTTTTAACACTACTACTGTGCTGGAAACATTGTTTATTAAATTACCTTCCTCGTCAAATCCCTGAGAAAGTTTGTGAATTTACCCATACTTTATGATCACTGTATGGAAAGGTGTTACACACTTTTATGAACACGAGAATGTGATTTGGATTTTTAAAACATAGCAGACCAAAGAGTGAATGTAGAGATACCCAACATAACTATGAGACTGCAATTACATTAACCACATTGTTTCAATTTTAGATTAGAGTTAAAAAGTAAAATAATATAAATGTGATTTTTAAAAATGTTTCTGTTTACAGATACTTGGACCAACTTGTGGTCATGAAGTTCAATCATAATATAAACTCAAGTGTAAACGTGTTATTGTGTGTAAATTTCTCGTCAGAAAATCAATCAGAAAAAGACCAAGAAAACCTTAAAATATGCAAACAACACTGAAGACTTGTATGTGTGAAAAAAATTTATTCCAAAACATTTTTACATTGTTTATTTTCAGTTATTTAGTTTTATTGCTGGAAAATGACGACAATGATATGGACCAGGATCATGGCTGTAGACTGGAGCTGGACCTGTCTGAATCAATAGAGGCTCACAGACTGATGATATGAGCCGACTGATCTAAATGATCAGATAAAGATCTGTTACCTATTCTCAATTACTCTGGCGCTCATCAGTCTTGGGCTACAGCTCTGACATTTGTTCTTGTGCTCTTGTGGATTTGCCTTCTGAATCAGACACCAGTCGGTGTTGTGTTTATTCTACTACGTTACAGCTCACGTTATTTAAGCTAACACCAGAAGTGTTCAGCTGGGGATCAGGCACATGAAGAACAGTCAAGTTCTTCCCACACTGACTCAATAAATCATTTTCTTATTTAAACTTGCCTTATACACAGAGGCATTGTCATGTTAGAGTCCTGTCGATAAATCTGTATCCACAATTCCCTAGAACATCATTGTATGCTTTAACATTACGATTTGTACTTGGATATTATAATAATAAATACATAATGGAATTTAGTAATAAAATTAATAATGAAAAGTAGTTCAACCTGTTTATTGGAGAGTGGGTGACCCAAACCTTTGTCAATATAGTGTATAAAAAATGTCATTTACATTTGTTTACATGCATTCTTCAGTCTTTTATCTGTCTTTATCTCTTTAGACATATTTAGACACATTAAATATGATTTTTTGTGTATTACTGTTGCAATAAGTGGTGCAGGACTTTACCTGTACTCTACAGAACTTGCCTATACTCCTTCAACACTAACCTGTGCTCAACAAACATTACCTGTACTCTACAACACTTACCTTTATTCAAAAAACTTAACCTGTACTCACTGAAACACATTGCCAATCAGCAGGGCCTATTCTGTACTCTAAAACACTTACCTTTAGTCAACAAACCTTACCTGTATTCTACAGGACTTGCAACTTTAGTCAAGAAATCTTACCTTTATTCTGGGGCTTTCATCTTTAGTACCCAAAAAAGTGTTATTGTAATGAGGTTGGCGTCTGTTGAGCACGGGCCTGTGTAAATCTGACATCCGGGGCCTTTGAATAAATCATAGTAAAAGTATTTACTGTGATGGGTTAGTTTGCGAGCCCAGAGGCTCTTTTGGAAAAATTAGAATTCAGACAAGGGGTTCATAAATGTGTGTCCCCAAAAGGCACCCATACAGGCCGAGATCCAGCTCCAGAAGAAGGACCTGGATGCCTGGACTTAGGTTTTGAAGCGGCAAGAAATTTCCTCCAGAATTGAAATTAGTGGGAAAGCGTCCGAGAAATCGCAAATATCCAGTCGGCCGTAGAAAGCGCCTGGATGATTTTGGTGATGCCGTTTTTCATTTTAGTCCCCAAATCGGAAAGTTCAGACTTCCTTCCCTCCGAGGTTCTGGCCGGACTGACCGAAAGAGCCTCTCGAACGCGATTCAAGTTTTACTTAACCGCGGAGGGTGATCGTTACCCAGGAGCAACTTTTATGTCAACTTTATTATTATTTTTCCCTCTAAAAACATCTCTACTTTAGCAGGGTAGTCTGTGAGCATGGGCCTTATAAACTGTCTTCCAGGGCCTTTATTAAATAAAAAATCATGCCCAATGAAGTATTGTAATGGGGTTGAATCTGTGAGCCGAGGCCTCTCGAACACAATTAAAATTTCACACAACCCCGGTGTCATGTTCGTGGTTTACTTGAGGAAGAACCTCGAGAAATCATAAACTTAAAAAATGTAATCAATATGGGGCAAAATAATATATACCGACGAGCAGGACATAAGCCACATGCTTAGGTAACATAGGGAACAAAAACACATATGGACATCGGCGATCGGACAAACTCAAGACAAACACAGGACTTTGTATACAATGTAATTGGCTAAATTAACAGGGAGCAGGCGAAGACAATTACGATTATCCTGTGAAGGGAAAGGTAGAGGCACAGAGAGCACATGGCACGAGACAAAGAAGCAATAACAGAGTCAGAGATGTGACATAACTTCCCCTCTCCTGGAAGTGCGTCCTGCGCACCTAAAGTAACATCAAAAAGACAAAAACAAAGCGTAAAATTTGGGGATACGGATCTTGGGAGGAGGAGGTTCTGGTGGAGGATGGCCTCCCGGGTGGTAGGCGGAGCAGAGGTCGAGAGGTGCAGACGGAGGGAGGAGCCCGGGGAGGAGGGCGGCCATCGACTCCATGGGAGCCGAGCCCGACCCGGTGGAGCCAGGGTGATGCTGAGGCGCTGGAGGACCAAGCGGCGCGCGGGCTTCGGCGTGCCGATCCGCGGGAGGCGAGAGGGCGAGGGCGGCCGGAGCCATTGCGACAGAGGACCGAGGTGGGCCGGAGGAAGGGGAGGATGGAGGCGAGGCAAAGCCCAGAGGAGAGGATTATTACAAGAGGAAGGTAGGGCACAAGCACATTGGACTGAACAAAAGCAGCCAACAGAGTCCAGAGATGTGACAGGTGTTGGTGCGAATTCAGAAAGAGTGGGACTTCCATGCCCTCCGAGAGGAGCTCCGAGTCGGGCGGCCGAGAGGCCTCTTCGGCACAATTAAAATTTTACCCGCTGACCCGGAGGTAGTCGTTTACCAGGAAACAACTTTAAATCAGCTTCAATTTTTTTTCTCTAATACTCTGAAATGCATGCCCTGCACTTCGCTACTGCAGGTGAGTCTGTGAAGGCACGGGCCTTTGTTGAATAAAATCATTGCTAATAAAGTGTTATTGTGATGGGAGATTTAGTCTGTGAGCCTAGGCCTTATAGAGAAAACTGTCTTAGGGCCTTTTTTAAATAAAATCATGCCCAATGAGGTGTTATTGTAATGGGGTTAGTCTGTGAGCCCATGCCTGTGTAAAACATTCATCCAAGGCCTTTGTGTGAATAAAATCATTGCCCATAAAAGTGTTGTGTAATTGAGTTAGTCTGTGAGCAGGTTACTATGATGGGATTAATCTGTGACCTTGAGCCATTTGTAAAACTGTCATACAGGAGCCCTTTTTGAATAAATCATGCCCAATAATGATGTGTTAGTGTTACGGGGGTTAGTCTGTGAGCCCAGGTCTTATGGAAAACATTCATCCAAGGTTTATTGAACAAAATCATGCCCAAAAAGTGTTATTGTGATGGGGGTAGTCTGTGAGCCCAGGCCTTATATAGAAACTGTCATCCAGGGCCTTTATTAAATAAATCATGCCCAAAAATGTGTTACTATGATGGGATTAGAAAGCTGTGACCTAGGCCATTGTAAAACTGTCATACAGGGCCCTTTTTTGGAATAAATCATGCCCCAATGATGTGTTAGTGTTCTGCAGAGGTTAGTCTGTGAGCCCAAGGTCTTATGGAAAAACATTCATCAAGGTTTTATTGAACAAAATCATGCCCAAAAAGTGTTGTGTGATGGTGAGTCTGTGAGCCCAGGCCTTATAAAAACTGTCATCAGGGCCTTTATTAAATAAAATCATGCTAAAAATGTGTTACTATGATGGGATTAAACTGTGACCCTAGGCCATTTATGAAACTGTCATACAGGGCCCTTTTGAATAAAATCATGCCCAATGAAGTTAAGATTTTTAAAGGGTTAGTTTGCCCCACCAGTACTGTATTACAACTGTCATCCAGGGTCTTTTTGAAATAAATTCATGCCCAAAAAGGTGTTGTAATGTAAAATGAAGTCACTAAAAGTCACTTTTAGTCAACAAACCTTACCTGTACTCTAGAGGACTTATCTTTACTCAACATACCTTGCTGTACTCTAAAACACTTGCCTTTAGTCAAGACATGCCTGTATTCTACAGGACTTACTTTTATTCAACAAACCTTACTTGTATTCTGCAGGACTTACTAGTCAACAAACTGTACCTGTATTCTACAGGACTAACCTTTGATCCAACAAACCTTACCTGTATTCTGCATGAGCTTTTACTGAACTAAAATCTTACTTATACTTTACAGGACTTACCTTTAGTCAACAAACTGTACCTGCACTGTAAAACACCTACCTTCATTTTAACAAACCTACCTGTATTTTTAAAAGGAATTACCTTTATTCTGCAGGATTTACTGTAGTCAACAGACCTAATCTGTACTCTAAAGCTTACATACTTTTAGTCAAGGGAACCTTACCTATATTCTACAGAAGTTTACCATTATTCTGCAGGACTTACCTTTAGTCAACAAACTATACCTGCACTCAAAAAGTTAGCCATTCAACCAAACCTTACTGTATTCTAAAGGACATACCTTTAATTAACAAACACTTACTTATACTTTGGGGACTTGCTTTATTCAACAAACCTAAAGCTGTGCTCACAAACACTTACTTTTAGTCAAGAAACCTTACCTGTATTCTACAGGATTTTATTTATTCTGCAGGACTTACCTTTATTAAACAAATTGTATCTGTACTCTAAAACACTTACCTTTATTCAGCAGAAGCCTTAACTGTATTTTAGGACTTACCTTTACTCAACAGACCTTACTTGTACACTAAAACAATTGCAACTACTTGATGTGGAATGTTATTGTTGATCTGGGGAGGATAAAGTCACTTCTCAATAAGAGACTCGTACAGCAGGATTTTTAGGTGTCAGAAAAACTTTATTGACAAGTCTGAGATAGCCACAGTCCGCCTCTCCCCTCTTAGTCTCTGTATCTCCTTTTTTAAACCCCTGCTAGCGTCCACCCCACATACCATCAGTTTTAGGTAAGAACATCTGCGTTCAATCTTAGGGTTTTGTTTCTGTCCCTTGCCAATTCTATGGGGTCTGTGTGTATGTTTAACATGTTGCTCTCCTTATTTATGGTTTCTTTTCTGTGAGCAGTGACTTCTGACCTTATTGAATTTACCAGTTGATGTATGTTTTGCAGACCCACTGCCAGCTGCACACAATCAGCCCCACTGCCTTCCTTGCAATCTGAACCCCCTGCCTTCTTACATAATCTAGGAGCCTGCCTTTGCACGCAATCTTTGTAGCAGACACCATTATGTTTAAGAATGGCACAAAAGTAACATGTAGTTAACTCATAAATGTATAGAAGTATAAAATAAAGCTGAAGGAAAATTTCGTCATGCTCCAGCAAAGCACCTGTATTCTAGAGGGTTGCCTATATTCTGCAGGACTTAACTTTTTAATCAACAAACTTATTCTAAAGCCTATTCCTAAAACACTTACCTTTATTCAGCAAACCTTAACTGTGTTCTACAGGACTTACCTTTTGTCAGAATCCCACTCCCTGCAGTTGTTCTCATGCCTCTAGAGTCCCTGTGTTCCCCAGCCTTAGTTCTTCCTCGTGTGTCCTGTTAGTGAGATCTGGATTCTGTGACTTGTTTAACATTGGGTATTTAAGTTTGTGAATTTCTTTCACCACCAGAATCCTGAGTTCTAGTCCGGATCGTGACAGAAAAACCAAGTCAAGGAATGGACCAGAACACTCGTTCCAGGACCTGTTGGCTGTGATTGCTCAGCATGAGAGCATCTTTCCAGCGCCATGAAGCTGTTCTCAGCAGACAAAGAAGAGCTGATGGCCAAACACTCTCAACTCCTGGTTGATGTTATGAGTTCAATCCACCAGCTCTTTAAACACATCTTCCACGCCCTTAAATCTTCCTCTGTATCTCCTCCTAGTGGTACAGGCCTTCTCCTGTAGCAGAGCCCCGACTACCCCCTCCCCAGCCCTTTTCTGGAGATCTGGATTTCACTGCAGGTTTTCTCACCCAAAGCTCCCTCACAGCCGAGCTCCAACCCTCGGCTTTCCCCTCAGATCGCTCAAAGGTGCTTACATTATCACCCTGCTCTCAGACAGGAGGCGCTCTCCTGGGCCTCCCGCCAGTGTAGCTATCCAGGATCCTGTTGTGAAGTGGATACCACAGCATTTGTAGAAGTAAAGCGGTGTTTGATAATCAGTGGGTGTGAGGCTTCAAACATCTGCTCACTCTCAAGTCCAGGGTTCGAGGCACCAGCAGATTTACGCCATTGAGTTTAGGACCACTGTAACCAGGAGCGGATGGAATGATGAGCACTGGTGTGCTTTCCAGGGAGGGTTGTCGAGCACTCTTCAAGATGAATTAGCCACCTGAGAACCAGCTGAGAATGGAGTCCTACACCAGCACTGGCCATCTGCATGGACAATGGCTGCGAGCAGGAGGGCAGCTACGCGCAGAGTCCCAGTCCAAGTCCTCGAACGGAGTCTGTTACCGTTTCTTCCTCCTGAACTTTCCTGGTCCTGAACAGGTCTATGATGTCCCAAGAGGACATGCAGTTGGGTCGTTCAGGCTTTCTGCCAAAGAGAGGAGAGTCTTGGATATATCCTGGATAGATCCTTGGCTAAGAAAGCTTGATTCCTACCCAGCTTCTTCATCACTCCAGGCTCATTACGGTTTGGATGGTAGACTTCTGGAACCGGAAGGCAGAGATAACGGAGGCTACTCAGTTTCTGCACCTTACTATCCCTTCAACATCAGCAGGGAGAGATCTTCCTATCTTATTGACTGCCCACCCTTGCCCATGCTATTATCCTGGGTCATCCTTGGCTGTGCACTCACCAATCACGGATTGACTGGCCTACGGTGATGTGGAATGTTATTGTTGATCTACAGAGCGTGTCGCTACTCAGGCAAGGGCACAAGTACAGCAGGATTTTTTTAGGTGTCAGGAAAAACTTTATTGACCAGTCTGAGATAGCATGATCCGCCTCTCCCTCTTGGTCTCTGTCTCCCCTTTTTAAACCCTGCTGAGCGTCCCACCCACATACCTGTTAGAGCAGCTGAGTTCAATCTTAGAGGCATTTTTGTCTTTTTGTCTTTGTCTGTTCCATAGGGTCTGTGTGTGTGTGTGTGTGTGTGTGTATTTGACATGAGGCTCTCACTTATTTATGGTTCTTTCTATGAGAAATTAGTGACTTCTGACCTTTTGGATTTACCAGTTGATTTCTGTCTTGCAGACAACTGCCTTTACCGCATAATCTTCTAGCAGCAGACACCATTATGTTTAAGAATAATGCACCATTATGTTTAAGAATGGCACAAAAAGTAACTGTAGTTAACTCATAAACGTATAGAATTATAAAATAAAGCTGAAGAAAACTTTGTCCAAATCCTATCGAGACTTTATTAAAGTCTCATACCTTCACTGTTCAAGAGTATTGTCACATAGAGAGAGTCATCATAAAGAGGATAATTGCCCTAACTAGGCCACTTGTTTTATAAAGGACCACCTTATGCAAGAATACTCCTGTGAAAGTGCAACCAAAAACTCCCTCTTTTTCTACTTTGGTAAGTCACAAAAAGACTACACCTCTATTCATCTTTCCTCTTTGGGGACTGTACACATTCAATTATAACATAAACATGCATATATACTCCTTCTAAGTTATTCAAACATAACACACAGGTTACATATTCAATAAGTCATTCAACGATCAGCTTAAAATTTTTTCTTTTGTGAAGTGCGTGAATGAGAGTTCAAGTAGCTTGATCTGTGGTTGCCAGTGTTCGTTGATTGTCAGCTTGTCCACAGAGGTCCAAAGCGTTCAGGTGTTCAAAGGGTAATGGGGTTTTTAGGTTGCATGGAGAAAAAATGTGTGGTTCTATAGCTACTCTTATATCTGATTCATAGGTTATATAGATACAACAATATGAGGGTAAATGCCAAATCATAAACATAACAAACAAAAAACACCCTCTAACTACCTGCCTATACTACCCAATTCCTCGTTAACTCTTCATATTCTAGTGTAGAGTTCTTCCTTCTCGAAAGACCACAATGTATACACTCTCTCCCTCTCTTTCAAATGACAAAACATCAAAATAATTCCCAAATCAAAGCAGCCCCATTTACCCATATTCCATCTACTTTTCTAATTCTACATCAGTGTAACACTGTTTTAGTTTTTCTCCCCACCAGTTATGTTGACCATCTGTCTGGCAGCTACGTAACAATCATAGACCTGAGAATGGAAAGACACAGCATAATAATAGAGACACACAGCTAGTATGATAGCAGCTATTATTCCCAATTTTGTTATCAACTTTTCCAGTTATACAGAAGATTGTCAAACCAGTTTCAAAAGTTAGATCTCTTCCAGCGTTTGCTAAGTTTAGTCTAGTCCCTTCAGTCTCTCCATTGCCGTGTGAAGGATCCGTTTGGTGCTGTGTTATTAGGAATAAAATGCACTCATCTCCAAACATAACATCTCCCACCTTTGTCTACCAATAGCCAATTTAACGCCAATCTATTTTGATAAGCCATTCTGCCAATGGGAATTCAAGTTGTTCTCCTAGTACTTTTAAAGCATCCATCCCGGTATGATTGATGAATCGTTTATACAGTTATAATAAATGTAATTAATCCATTCAACACATTTTTTGTTTACTGTATGTGTAAAATCAATGACTCAAATCCAGCTTTGACCTCACTTCTGGCTTTAGTGGTGTGGGATGCCTCTTGGTTGTCAATGTCAATATGCTCGTGAGTCTGTTTCGTATCTTTTGATATTTCTGCGCTGTCTTTGGGTTTGTTCTGTTGGAGATTCTCTGTATTGATTTCCCAATCAACAATTGTTGTTTTCTTGTATCAACTGCTCTGTGTATAGTCCTTTCCATTTAGCTGAGTAAAGGTGGGTTGTAATTTCTTTCCTCCACCTTATCAATAAAAGTCAGCAATGGCTTGAAGCACTCTTTGTAAATTGCTTTCGTACTGGAGGTGTTAGAGTTTGATTTTCGCCGTTGTCAGACACCCTTTACAGATTTATCAAAACATCTTGGTGTTTCTATTACAATTAATTGTCTTTTAAACTTGCGATCGCCGTTCCTCCTTCTTGAAATATGTATACTGTTGGATCATTGTATTTTTTCTCTATCAAGGTGCCAGATTACCTTACATTTTTCCTCAAATCTTCGACATCAATTAATCCATTGGGTTGACTGTAGCATTCATATTTCAGTGTGTAGTTTATACAGAAAAGGATAGATGTCTCTATATTTTAGTCACTGATTCTCACATCTAATCGTTTGCATTCATCTCATATTTCTTCCATTGAAATATTTAACAAATTGCTTCTTTTACAGTATATTTTGCCCACCTATACCATTCGTATCATTTCATTATCATTTGCCTTTTCTAGTAAGCTGTCAGTTAGGATTTCCTCATCACTTGTTTCACGGCTTCTGCACTTAACTATGAAATGGGTTTTTGTTAGTAGATCTTTTAATTCCTTTCAAAATCGATGACAATTAGTGCTGGTTTGGTTTGGTAGAGGAAGTAACTGTGTGGCTATCAAAACATTCGTTTGCTTCCCTATTTGAAGATCTATCTGGGATTGGTTGAGGTATGATTGGTTTCTATTTGTAAAATGACTGTTGTGTGGAGTTGCTCTGTGCTTGAGGAGTAGAGAGTTCTGGAGGTAAATCAGGACCAGAGTTATCAATATAGGCTCTCTCCATTTTCATTGTCTATGTTAGTTTGTTGTTCTTTGCTGGACACTTTGGTGAAATGGTTCAAGTGATACCAAGTTGTGCTTCCTTCTACCTGTACTGCTGTGGGGTGTAGCTTTTGTTACTTTGTAAGTCCTTCTCGTCGTGGTTCATTACCACCTCTGTCAGAACACTCTAGGGTACACATAGTCACCTAGGTATTACTGGAAGAAGTGTCTCTTCTTCAGGTCTGGAGTACTTTTGCTCTGCTCTGTAAGTAGATGGCTTTATGTATCGCAGTTAATTGTCATGTATGACCAAGTAGTCTAATTGCAGCTGTTCTAATGAAGGACCTTCTATGGGCCTCTTAGAAAGGGTACAGGCATTGGTCACCAGTGAACATTTCATGAGGTGTCAAATTGGTGGTCTGTTTGTTTTGCATTCTATAACTCATTAGTGCAAGTGGCAATGCATCTACTAACTGAGCTTGTGTCTGCACATATTTTGTTGACTTTTGCTTTGAAGGTTCCGTAACCTTTCTACCATTCCTTGTGATTGAGGGTGATAAACACATCCTAACGTCTGTTTTATTCTGAGTTATTTGTAACACCATTTTGACAGTTCGTTGCACAAATGCCGAGCCATTGTCTGAACTGATTTGTGATGAATTCCAAATCGTGGTATCTCTTCTCTAGTCAAGGAATTTAATCACTGTATGGTAGCTTTGATCTGGAGATGGCACTGCTTCTACTGCTTGACTAAACCCGATCAATTATTACTAGCATGTACCTTTTTCCTCTGACTGACTTAATCATGTCCACATAATCAATACTAGATGTTTAAACGGACCTTCAGGTGTTGGTATGTAAGACAAAGGTGTTGTAGTTCCTTTTCTTACATCGTTTTCGTCACTAGATCTCACATTCCCAGCTAAAAGTTATCAACCATGGCTTGTAATAAGGCGACCAGTACCCTTGCCTTTTGATTGTTCTTATAACTTCTCCTCGTGCACAATGATCAAATCCATGTGCATCAGGAGTCATTATATTAGCGGCTGTTGGGCTCTCTGTTGCCGCAATGTTTGTTAGCTTGTGTGGCCTGCTCTGAATCTGAACCAGGTCTGCCAATTGAGGATCTGGTTGTATTGAGTACTGGGAGCCATCACTGCAACTTGACAACCTGGCGCTTGCTGGCATTACAAATCAGCTGCATTATTACCTTGTATTACAAAGTCATTGCCTTTTGGTATTGCTGACATTTTACAATGGACAGTTCCTTGGGTGTTTATCATGGCTGAGATCAACAACAATCTGCTCTCCATGTTGTATTGTGCTCCATCACTTTTCTTGAATCCTCTTTACTTCCACACTGCTCCAAATAAATGACATATTCCATGAGCATAAAGCGAATCGAGTGAATATTGGCCACCTTAATTTTTGCCAGTAAACAAGCTGCTGTTAGGGCTTTAAGTTCTGCTAACTGTGCGCTGAGCATGGTTGGTCACAATGTTGCAAGTCAGTGAGCACAAAATTTTTTCCCTTCTCTTTGACTATGGCATAACCTGCATGATTACCTAGATGGTCTGTAGCTGCCAGGCCCATCCCCAAAGTAATCCACATCTGCTTTCCAGATAGGATTAGATTGAATCTGGTCTCAAATGTGTGAATACTGTGAAGTTCAGCTACGCATTCATGATTCTCCTTCACCATCAGGAATATAATCATCTGGATTATTTGTCAAGCAGTTTGAAGTAATGTCTGGGTATGTTAGCAATACGGAATACTGCAAGCATGTCTTGCTTGAGTCAGAAACAAATGATTTTCCTCACTTTCAACAGTTCACTATTTTTATGATGTGTGTAAATAACAGCACAGATATCCATTGTTGTTATTGTTGATGCTTTCATACATAGCATACACTGCAGCTAACCCCTGCTGATAACATGGAGGGGTAGCCTTGTGCTACATTGTCTAGTTTTGTACTTTAATATGCTGTGTGGTTGCTTCTTCCGACCACTACAGGTATCTTGCATTAGTACTGTTGATGCATATCTGTCTTTTCTGTTGGCTACATAAAGATGAAACACATTGTCATAATTATGGTGAGTAAGTACTGGTGCTGTTGTAATTCTCTTTTGATGGTTAAAAGGCTACAGTGCATCAGTGTTCCATATCAGATATTCTTTTAAGTTCTGTTGTCCTATTACTTTAGTTAAGCGTTCTTAATGGGGCAGTTTTGATGGCAAAATTAGTCTTCTATCCATTCTGCACTAAATCCAGTCATTCCTAAAAAGGTCAGCATTTGGCCTACTGTTTGAGGATTTTGGGCTTTACTTATCCTTCTAACTGACTTGGTAGAGATTGCTTTAGTCCCATATGCAATAATGCAACCGTATTCAACTTGTGATTGACAATATTGTATCTTTTCTTTTGGAGGCTTTGTGGCCTCGCACATAGATACAAGCACCTTAATTGAATCTTGATGACATTGTTCTAGCTAATGAATTAGATCAAAAGGTCATCAACATACTAATTAATATACTCTTTAACTGGAAGTCTTTAAAGTCCATTTTCAACACTTTACTGAATACATGTTGTAGGGTTTCACACCTAATTTTAATTAATTATGATTATGATAATTGTGAATTATCACTTAGATTACGCTCTTAATTCAAGTTTTGAAATTGAATCTTAAAAGATTCACGTTGTATTATGTGAGAATTCAAATACACCTTTAAATCAGCTAATACGTCCAGCGTTTTATGCTTGAATTTAAATGTATGTTGCAATATGAATTTACTCTGTGATCAGCAAAATAAATCAATTGGACACCTCGTTTATCTGATCTTCGCTTTACCTCGAGCAGGTAACAACGGATCTGAGCTACTGCCTCCTTCATAAGTGAAACTAAACAGAGTGCTGACTTTCAGGTGCTATTGGGACACTGAAATAAGCAGAACATAAATCAATCACTTTGAAGTACTTGGCTGCAGGAGGAACATTTGTCAGCAAAGGTGTGTGGATTAAGACTTCCACTGTGTTAAATCATCAACTACCTCATTCCTAGCGCTCCAATCGTAGTACCAGCCTCGACTTGGTTTTATTTGCTTTGGAATAGGCATAATCTGTGTATTGCAATAGGTTGACATTTTGGTCCAGACTCACCTTCATAATCCCTCCATCGTTGGTCTTATTTCATCTACTACCTCTTTTTCAAAGAGATATTGCATTCGCCTGGGCAGTGTGACATTTGGTTTCACTGTTACTTTTATAAGTTGCTGATTGCTAACCTACATCAGTTTCTTGTTTGTATAACTCATTTGGCACTTTCTCTTCATTTCTCTCAATAGTTCATTCATCTTGACACTACTTCAGTCTGTTTTTGTTTGTTACTACTATTAGCAGGAATTGCAGTCAAAGATGTGTCACATGATTTTAAGTATTATGTTTTTGTCTGATGATTCAAATGAATGGATTTTCAATTGCTTTTCCATTCATTTTTTCAGCTTCTTTCATCATGTTATTACATCTTGAGAACACTTCCTTACTGTAGTATAGGGGCTATGTGAAGTACCTTTTCTGGCATTTGAAACCACTTTCATATGAACTCATTTTCCCGACTTTTAGGCTGCTCCATCTGGTCCTACTACAATGCTTGTTGACTGTAGTGTTACTTTCGTATTTTGTGTTTCCTTTAACCATAGCTCTTCTTGTGCTCCTCCTAGTTGAAGGTAGTTCAATTTCTCTTGAGCTCGTTCTTGATTCTTCTACTTCATTTCATCTTTCCTGTATTGGTCCACTGCCGTAGGACAATGGGTCATAAATTGGAGGAGTTTTCTTCAACTTTTTCGTTTTCCTGTCTCTCCTGTTTAATTAACTTTATTCCATAGCTTTGAACAAATTCAGAATTCCCAATTCTCTTTCCTTCTTTCCTTTTGTTCTCTTTTCTTAGATTTGTCATTTGATTTGTGATTTTTAATCCAATCCTTCCATCTCCTACCATCACATTAAATGTTCCTTCTGCAGGCCACTTTGTTTAGATTTTTGTTCGCTTCTCCCATTTTGTGATATGTTACATTATATCTTTGCATAAAGGTTATGAAGATAACATTACTTCTGCAAGGGTCTCTTCCTCATATGATGCCTCTTTTTGTCAAAAATTCAAATCAAAGTTCGACCAAAAATATAAATCTTAAAAAAATAAATCTTAAAAATTAATTAATCACCAGTTAAAATCAAATTACTATGTCAGATATACTCAAATCTCAAATCAGTGATCAATTATCTAGTATTATCTATTCAATTTGCAGTTAATGCTGATAACTGTTCAAACACCACTCTATTTTAATACTACTCCAAATAATAAATTCTTCACTGGCCTTTTATCTATCTGTTACTCAATTTATTTTACTCGGCTTTCTAATCTTAATTATTTCCTCGGCCAAATGACAAGTCACCACCAAGTAGTTTAACTCCCCATATTAATCACTCCTCTTGCACACACACTCTATTACAAGAGCCTGCTCCAGGTTACAGATCAACCCCCTTACTTTGCCTATTCCTTCCTCCCCACTTTCCCTCCTTTATTTTTCCTTTTGTTCTATATCCTCCCTCCGTATAACATCCTTTGCTACTACTATGTTCTTATTTTTAAGTTGATTCTTGACTTACTCAAGTTAGTTCTAATTTATTAATATTTCTTCTGGTTTTTCCTATAAAATACAATTATTCCAAAAATAACAAGTATCAAATTTTCCTTGCCCCTTGTGTGTCAGCTCTTGCCTTTGCCTTTGCACCACATAGGAAGTCTGCCAACAGTTAGGTTTCCACTCTATCAGCTCCTCTTGTCGGTGCAGCCACCTGATTTCAGATAGACATACAGAATCAAGCAAAATAATAATACATATTAAACTTCCAGCGTGTATTTCAAATTTCCAATTAATAAAAACAGTTTTAAACCCAAATTACTGTATATATGTTGTGACCGAGTTGGCTGCCCCTCCTCGTTGTGTCATCTTCACCCGTCCTTTGTGCCCGCCCTTCACCCAGGCTCGGCGAGAGTGGGTGTGTTCGAGAGGCGTGAGAGTATTGCTCAGGTCTGGCGGCGTGTGAGAGCACACCTGAAGGGGCCCCAACCTTGTCACCGCCGCCGTTAAAACATTATCGCCTCTCCTCGGGCAGTCTCTTCCCCGTGCATGCACGCTGGGTGTCTCGTGGGTCAGGAAGAGATGCGTGAAGAGCCATCGCCACGCCAGAAAGCGGCGTCGTGGGACCTCGTATAGTCAGGTGCGCGGCCCGTGCAGATCACGGCTGACGGGCCGGGATGCTGGAGCCGTTGATCCCTAAAGCCCTGGCGGCCGGAGAAAGAAGCGACGGAGATGCAGCGGAAGAAACCGCTCGCCCCTCGCCCCCGAACAGGAGAGGGAGGCGCGTCGCGACCGCCAGGACTCGCCCATACCTGGACCCTGCCCCCCCTTGGAACACACTCTGCCTGGCACTTTCCTGCAACTGGCAAGGGGCACCAGTTCCCCCTTTTATTTGGACACTTTTCCCTGGACACTTTATTTTATATTTATTTTGTTAATAAAAAGCCTCTCCAGTCTGGCCCTTACGCCCATTGTGTCTGTCGTTGGCTCCTCACGTGAAATATCAATATATATATTCAATCATTTCATTCCCTCCTCCTTACTAAAAAGCATTCTTCTCCTTCCTTCTTTCTCTCCTTTTTTCTTTTTTTCTCCTCAACACCCAGTGACACCCTTCCTCCTTTTTCTTTTCTACTACACCACACCCTTATATTTTAATATTCCCTTTATTTTATTTCTTTGGGGTTTTTTCCTTTATCCAATTTGTATTTTATCTTGCACCAGAGCTCTTTTGGTGAAACAAGTACAAAAATTTTATTTTATTCATCACATAATATAAACCTTTAAAACACAATTTAAAAATTAATTCACATGTATCCATAGCATATCCATATAACTTCTCTCCAGTGATCCAACCACTCAATTTCCTTTACTTAAATCTTGTTCTTATTTCTCTTTCTTTTCTTTATTTCTTCTTTGTTTTATTGTTTTATTTTATTAATTAATTATTTTATTTTTTTATTATTATTTTTTTTTATGCAATTGGTCTCACTAACAAGTTACACTCAATCTCATTTGCACACCATCCCCCAGTCCATAACCAGCTCTCACTACTTACACACACAACTTCAATCTCTCCCTGACTCTCCCTGGAGAAATCTTTCACAACACACTTCCAACAATTCTCACTCAACTTTTTAATATACAACATATAAATGAATAATGAAATAAAGACAAGCGCTGCAGGAATTTCACCTATTGTTAATCTTCACAGCATCGATATATCCTGCCTTAAACACTTTTCCTGCTTTCAAATATTTTCATGGTTATCTTTATTATCAGTTTTGTTTTCTTCTTTGTTACCTTTCTGGTCAACTATTTCGTTTATGTTAAATTGCTGCATTTCTGTTTTGTTTTTCTACCTCTCATTATGAGTTCTAGAATTATCTGACCAACACCTCCCTTTAACATGGAATTTTCTGCCCGTGGAGAATTTAACCTAATTGAGACACTTTTTAACACCCCCTTTCAGGTCTTAACACCTGCAGAGCACGCAAACTAAAAACAACATAAACACTCCTCACGAGATGACCTGTCAGTTCTGCTTTCAGCTCTTCCACTACCCTCATAGTAAAAAAGCATGCAGCTGCCCGGAAGCAAGGACTTCTACCGTGCAGACCGATGTTTCCTCCTTTTCACAAACTTATTCGCGGCAGCCATCGAATCCCAGAGCTCCAATCTTATACACACACTATTAACTGTAAAGTGAACTGCCTTTTTCCTCAGCCCCACTCATCAGCCAACAGTGACCATTGCATATGCATTCACTCAAAAATAAAATATCTAAACTGAAAAATAACTTTACAAAGCAAATAAAATAATAGCTAAACAAAACATACTAAATATCAATAAACAAAACAAAAATGACTGCTTAATTTCTGACACACAAAATCCATTTATATATACATTTTTGTGTATTTTTGGGTTCTCCATGCAGGGAAGAGGTTCTTTATAATTACCATAGGTTGGTCCAATCAACGAACTACAAAAAGAGAGCATATAAGCAAAAGCTGTCACGGTTCATGGATTCATTGTCTCATCTTGTGTGTCTGTCTGTGCTATCTTTGGTGGAGTGTGTCTAAGTTTGTGATCGCGATCTGATCAGCCCAGCTGGCCTGTTATTGGGAGCTATTTAAGACCAGCTAACACGCTCTCATTGTCAGATCCTCACCGTTGTCCTGAGTTCCTGTTCTGGCGTTTCTCCATTTATCGGTATTCGGATTGTTCACCAACTTCCGGAAGGATTAAACGGATTGGCGGCCACTGCGTTCCTGCACCGCTTTCCATCCCCTCGGCTGCGAACTCCACACGCTATCAGTGACTTCTCTCTTTTGTTTATCTTCTAATAAACTATCATTCTCCATAATTCTCTTGATTTGCGTGACAGAATCTGACCATATATGGATTCGGTGGAAGCTCAGCCAATATTGAAGAACTGTGAAAACAACAATGCGAATGGATCGTCAAGGCGAGCAAATGCTTGCGACTGGACGAGCCCGTTACAGCGTAGTGGTGCAGATGTCGAACTCACCAGTCAACTCCAACAACTGCGGACATCCCACTGCGCCACCCCCACCGCCCTTCCCCGCTTCTCCTATCAGCGTGACTCCAGTAGCGAGCGCGGCACCTTAACACGGAAGTATGTAATGGTGAGCCTAATTTATGCAGATCGTTTTTAGTTAAGTGCTCAATGTTTTTCTCCACTTCCAGCCACAGACTTTTGCACTGAAGAGTCCAAAGTAGCACGGTACTCACCCTGTTGTCGGGAGAGCAGCCTTATGGGAAACGGTGTGGAAAATCGCCATCCCTGTTGTTCGTTCCAAGCACTGTCTGAGAGATGAGAAGAAGTTTCGTCGTGCAGTAGTTGGGCGTGGTATTGCCCAGACTGGCGATCTCGTCGGGGTGAAAGAATTTGTTCGGACTTTTCCATCGAGTTCGAACCCTGTCGGCCCGAGTGCAAATGGAGCGAGGCGCGGTGGGACATGTTCCTGCGTAGGTTGGCTGACGGATCAGAAGAAGATTTTTACCCTGGGTGCAACGGCTTGGATGGACTGATTGATCTTGCCCTCGTGTGGATTCGCAATTACAGCAACATGACCAGCGAGCATGTCGTCAGCGATCACCACCGATTCGCGAATGTTCTCCTGTTGAAGCACTGGATTCCACGATCAGTCACTCACCTGACACGAACCATGCAGGTTGGTAAGAGCTCGGCTTTCGGGAGAGAAGATGGATTGGAGAGCCAGAGACTTTTGCATGTACTGTGGGGCATCCGGCCATTTTTGGTGGATTGCCGGTAAAGCCTAAGCCGGCGGTAGAATTGGGATTACTGTCAGGTGGAGTATCTCTAAACAAATCCTCAACCACTCTCACTCCCGGTGAGACTGGTGGACAGATGGAGGAAGACATGATTGCACCATGCTGGACTCGGGAGCTAGAAGAGTAACCTTACGGACCGAACTCTTGCCCTTCAACTCCACATTCCCTGTCTCCCCTCGTCCTGGGTCTCTGTCAGTGCCCTCAATGGACAAGCCCTTCCTGACATCACTCACTCCACTATATCTGTTACACTTGTCGCGTCTGAAATCATACAGAACAATTAAATTTCTATTGACTGATTCACCTCTCATCCCTGTGGTGCTTGGCCATCCTGGCTGGTTAGCATAACCTAGGGTCAATTGGGGTCAATTCAATCAGCGTGGAGGCTGAGAACTGTTATGCCTCTTGTCTTGTGTCTGCTTGATCTCCTGTGTCTTGTGTTTCGTTTCAGGATGAGCGGTGAATCTGTCAAAGCGTGCCCAAGAGTACCTCGACCTGGAAGGAAATTGTTCAGTAAGTCCAGGGCTGCTTCTCTTCCTCCCACATCGTCCTATGACTGTGCGATAGATTTAGTTCAGGTATGTCTCCGCCTAAAGGCAGGATTATACTCGCTTTCAGTTCCTGAAAGGCCATGGAAAATATATTTCTGATTCTCTAGCAGCGGGATCATTACGCCCTTCTTCTTCTCCAGCAGAGCAGATTTTTTTGTCGCGAAGAAGGATGGCTCTCTGCGACCTTGTATTGATTACCGAGGCTTGAATAACATCGGTAAAGAGACACCTATCCTTTGCCGTTGATGTCTTCAACGTCGAGAGGTTGCAGTGAGGCATCTGTCTTCACCAAATTGGGCCCCTAACATGCGCCTACCATTTAGTCGCATAAAGGGGGGATGAGTGGAAAACTGCCTTTAATACCCCCGAGATCATTTTAGTATCTGGTCATACCGTTTGGGCTGTCTAATTGCCCGCAGTTTTCCAAGCACTCGTCAATGATGTGCTGAGAGACATGGTAGATCAGTTCATATATGTCTACCTGGATGACATATTGATTTTTATTCATCTCTCAGAACATGTGCAGCACATCAGGCGAGTGCTTGAAAAACTGCAGAACAGTTAGACAGCCCAAACGGCATGACCAGATGCTCAAAAAATGCCTGGGGGCTGGTAAAAGGCAGTTTTCCACTCATCCCCCCTCATATGCGGACCAAATGGTAGGCGTTACGCAAATCTAACTTGGTGAAGATGGATGCTCACTGCAACCTCTCGATGCTGAAGACATCAGCGACAAAGGATGAGTGTTCTTTACCGTGATGTTATTCAAGCCTCGATAATCAATACAAGGTCATGAAGCCATCCTTCTTCGCGACAAAAATCCTGCCCCTGCTGGTGAGAGAAAGAAGGCGAATGATCGGCTGCTAGAGAATCAGAAATATATTTCTCCATGGCCTCCCTTCCAGGAACTGGCAGAGTATAACCTGCCTTTAGTGGGAACATACCTGGAACTAAATCTATCGCACAGTCATAGGGGCGATGTGGAGGAAGAAGCAGCCCTGGACTTGCTGAACACTTCCTTCAGGTCGAGGTACTCCTTGGGCCGCGTTTGACAGATTCACCGCCTCATCCTGAGAGCAAACACAAGACACGGGAGAACAAGCAGACACAAGACAAGAGGCACTAACAGTTCTCGGCTCACGCGTGATTGAATTCCTGACTAATTGACCCTAGGGTTATGCCGAACCATGGGGATGGCCAAGCCACCACAGGGATGAAATGAATCTAGTCAATAGAAATTTAATTGTCTCTGTATGATTTCCAGGCGTGACAAGTGTAACAGATATAGTGGAGTAGTGATGTCAGGAAGAGCTTGTCCGTGGCACTGACAGAGACCTTGTGACGTAGGGAGACAGTGGGAATGTGGGTGAAGGGACAGAGTTAGGTCCAAGGTTGCTTCAGCCCCCGAATTCAGCGTGGCCGAACAATCATGTCTTCCATCTGTCCACTGCAGTCACCGGGAGAGAGTGGTGGTTGAGGATTTGTTTAGAGATACTCCACCCGACAGTAACCTCAATTCTACCGCCGGGCTTGTGCTTTTACGGGCAATCCACAAAAATGGCGGATGCCCACAGTACATGCAAAGTCCTCTGGCTCTCAACGATCTCTCTCCTCCGGGCCCGAAGGCTCTACCAACCTGCATGGGTTCGGTGTCAGGTAGTGACGATGAATCAGTGTCAACAGGAGAACATTCACGTAACTGGTGGTGATCGCTGGCGACATGCTCGCTGGTCATGTTGCTTATGATGCGAATCCTGCGGAGGGCAGAATCCAATCAATCCATCAAGCTGGTGGGTAACTCAGGAGTAAAAATCTCTCTCTGGATCCGGTCAACAACCCATGCAGGAACATGTCCCTCGCGCCTCCTGATTTCCATTTGCACTCCAGCCGCGGCAGGTTGAACTTCGATGGAAAAGTCGAGAAACAAAATCTTTCACTGACGGAATCGAAAGCCCGTCTCGTGCCGCCCCTCACGCCCAACTACTGCCACGATCGAACTCTTCTCATCTCCTCCGAACAGTGCTTGGAGCGAGGAACAACGAGATGGCGATTCTCCCACCGCGTTCCCCATAGGCCTTCCGGACAACAGGGTGAGTACCAGTGCTACTTTGAACTCTTTATTGGCAAAGTCTGTGTAGCTGGAAGTGAGAAAAACATTGAGCACTTAACTAAGCGATCTGCATAAGTAGGCTCACCATTATATACTTCCGGTGTTGCCGGCTCGCGCCGATCGCGCTGATAGGAGAAGCCGGGAAGCCCGGGCGGTGGGGGTGGCGCGGTGGGGTGATCGCGATTGTTGGAATTGACTGGTGAGTTAGGACATCTGCACCACTGGCGCTTGCGGCTCGTCAGTCGCAAGCATTTGCTATCTTGGCGATCCATTGAGTACATTGTTGGGCACCAAGCAGTTCTTCAATATTACGAGCTTCCACTGAATCCATATGGTCAGATCCTTCTGTCACGTAAATCAAAGAGAATTGCGAGAATGATGGTTATTAGAAGATAAACAAAGAGAGTCACTGATAGCGGTGGAGTTAGTGTGAGGATGAAGCGGTGCAGGAAGCGCCCAGTGACGTCAATCAGCGAATCCTCTGGCTTAGGAACAATCGAATACCGATAAATGGAGAAGCGTCAGAACAGGAACTCAGGACAACGGTGAGGATCTGACAATGAGGCGGTGTTAGCTGGTCTTAAGCCAGCCTAATAATGAGCCACAGCTGGGGCTGATCAGATCGCGATCTGCAAGCTTGACACCTACCTCAGCATATTAGACAGACACAAGATGAACCAATGAATCCATGAACCGTGACAGCTTTTTGCTTATATGCCTCTTTTGTAGTCTGCTGATTGACCAACTTCATGTTAATTATAAAGAACCTCTCTGCATGGGACCAAAATACACAAAATGTATATATAAATGGATTTTAGGTGTCAGGAAATTAAAGCAGTCATTTTGTTTTGTTTATTGGTTTAGTTATGTTTTGTTTAGCTTATTATTTTATTTGGTTTTAAAGTTATTTTCAGTTTTAGATATTTTATTTTTGAGTAGATACATAGTGCAATGAGTCACTGTTGGCTGATGAGTGGGGCTGAGAAAAAGGCAGTTCCACTTACAGTTAATAGTGTGTGTATGGAGTGATTGGAGCTCTGGGGATTGATGGCTGCCACTTGTGTTTGGTGAAAAGGAGAAACATCGGTCTGCAGGTAGAAGTCCTAAAAGCCTGCAGCGTGCTGCTTTTACTATGAGGGTAGTGGAGAGCGGCAGGGCTGACAGGTCACTCGTGAGGAGTGTTTATGTTGTTTTTAGTTTGCGTGCCTGCAGGTGTTAAGACCCTGAAAGGGGTGTTAAAAAGATCCTGATTAGGTTAAATTCCTCTTGTCGGAGCAGAAAAATTCCTATGTTAAGGGAGGTGTTGGTCAGATAATTCTAGAACTCATAATGAGAGGGTAGAAAAAACAAAACAGTAGAAATGCAGCAGTTGCTATAAGCGAAATAGTTGACCCTCAGAAGGTATTAAAGAAGAAGAAAACAAAACTGATAATAAAGATAACCATGAAAATATTTGAAAAATGAGTGTGGGAGCAGTTTTGAGTGCAGGATATATCGATGCTGAAGATTAACAATAGGTGAAATTCCTGCAGCGTTTGTCTTTATTTACAGACTGGCCTTGTTTTATATGTTGTATATTAAAAGTTGAGTGAGAATTGTTGGAAGTGTGCTGTGGAAAGATTTCTCAGGGAGGAGTCAGGGGAGAGATTGAAGTTGTGTGTGTGCAGTGGGAAGCTGGTTATGGGACTGGGGATGGTGTGGAAATGAGATTGAGTGTAACTGCTGTTAGTGAGACCAATTGCATAAAAAAAAAAATAATAAAAAAAATAAAAATAATTAATTAATAAAATAAAACAATAAACAAAGAAGAAATAAAGAAAAAAGAAAGAGAAATAAGAACAAGATTTAAAAGTAAAGGGAAATTGGGTAAGTTTGGATCACTGGAGAGAAGTTATATGATATGCTATGGGATAATATGTGAATTAATTCGGTGTGTTTTGAAAGGTTTATATTATGTGATGAAATAAAATAAAATTTTGTACTTGTTTCACAAAAGAGCTCTTGGTGCAAGATACAAAATACAAATTGATAAAGGAAAAAACCCCAAGAAATAAAATAAAGGGGAATATTAAAATATAAGGAGTTGTGGTGTAGTAGGAAAAAGAAAAAGGAGTGAAGGAGTGTCACTGGGTGTTGAGGGAGAAAAAAGAAAAAAGAGGAGAGAAAGAAGGAAGGAGTAGAATGCTTTAGTGTATGAGAGAATGAAATGATTGAATATATATATTGATATTTCACGGGGAGGAGCCAGCGACAGACACAATGGGCCGTGGCGTCAGACCTCGGGGCTTTATTAACAAAAATAAATATAAAATAAAAGTGTCAGAAAAGTGTCCAAATAAAAAGGGAACTGGTGCCCTGGTTGTGCTGCAGGGAAAGTGCAGGTAAAGATGGTATTCAGGGGCAGGAGTCCCAGGTAGGCGGAATCGGCGGTGCCACGCGCTCCCCTCTCCTGTTCGGAGGCGCGAGGCGGCGGCTTCTTCAGCAGCATCTCCGTCAGCTTCTTTCCTCGGTCGTCAGGGCTGGGGATCAGCGGCCGTGTCCTGGCCCGTCAGCCGTATCTGGGTGCAGTCGTCACCTGGACTACTCACAGTCCCCACTGACAGCGCTCTGGCGGCCCGGGGGCGAGCTCCTTCACGCACCCTTCCTGGACCACGAGGACACCAGCGGTGCATGCACGAGAAAGACCGGTCTCTCGAGGAGCGCATCTGAACTACTTGGCGGCGGTGACAAGGCTAAATCCCTTCAGGTGTGCCTCGTCACCGCGCCTGAACCTGAGGCAATACCCACGCCCTCTCTCGAACACACCCACTCCGTCGGAAGCCTGGTGAAGAAGCGAAGGGCCAGAATTGAAGATATTAATGCGGAGGGCAGCCAACTTCGTCACAATATATATACAGTAATTTAGGTTTAAACTGTTTTTTATTGGTGGAAATTTGAAACATCGCTGGAAGTTTAATATGTATTATTTTGCTTGATTCTGTATGTTCCTTATCTGAAATCGGAGTGGCTACACCGAATAAGAGGAGCTGATAGAGTGAAAACCTAACTGTTGGCAGGACTTCCTATGTGGTGCATGAAACTGAGCACAAGAGGCAAGTGAATTTGATACTTGTTATTTTTGGAATAATTGTATTTTATAGGAAAAAACTGAAGAAATATTAATAAATTAGAACTAACTTGGAAGTAAGTCAAGAAATCCAACTTAAAATAAGAACATAGTAATGTAAAGTGATAAAGAAAATGCAGGTGGGAGGATATAGAACAAAGGGAAAAAATAAAGGAGGGGAAAGTGAGAAAGGAAGTTAGGCAGAAGTAAGGGGTTGATCTGCAACCTTGGAGCAGGCTCTTGTAACAGAGTGTGTGCAAGAGAGTGATTAATATGGGAGTTAAAACTTGCTTGGTGGTGACTTGTCATTGGCGAGAAATAATCAAGATTAGAAAGCCGAAGATGGAAATAAATTGAGTAACAGATAGATAAAAAAGGCCAGTGAAGAATTTATTATTTGAGTAGTATTAAAATAAGAGTGGTGTTTGAACGATTGTCACGTGTACGATGATTAGATAGATAATACTTCTAGATAATTGATCACTGATTTGAGATTTGAGTATATCGACATAGTATGATTTTAACTGGTGATTAATTAATTTTTAAGATTTATTTTTTAAGATTTATATTTTTGTTGAACTTTGATTTGAATTTTTGACAAAAAGAGGCATCATATGAGGAAGAGACCCTGTGAAGTGCTTGGTCTTCCAACAGCAGCACATGCAAAGATATAATGCGTAACATATCACGAAATGGGAGAAGCGAACAAAAATCTAAACACAAAATTGTATATGAAAGGAACATTTAATGTGATGGTGTGCTTGGGAAGATGGAAGGATTGATTAAAATCACCGTCAAATGACAAATCTAAGAAAAGAGAACAAAAGGAAAGAAGGAAAGAGAATTAGAATTCTGAATTTGTTCAAAGCTTATGGAATAAAGTTAATTAAACAGGAGAGACAAACGAAAAGAGTTGAAGAAAACCCTCACCTTATGACCCATTTGTCTGCAGTGGACCAATATTACAGGAAAGATGAAATGAAGCAGAAGAATCAAGAGCGAAATCCTAAGAAAAATTGAACCACCTTCAACTAGAGGGAGTTAGCAGAGAGCTATGGTTAAAACACAAAATACAAGTAACACACAGTCAACAAGCATTGTAGTAGGACCAGATGGAGCAGCTCTAAGTCGGGAAAAATGGATTCATATGAAAGTGGTTTCAAATGCCAGAAAAAGGTACCTCATAGCCTATACTACAGTAAGGGAAAGTGTTCTCAGATGTAACATGATGAAAGAAGCTGAAAAATGTGAATGGAAAAGCACTGAAAATCCATTCATTTTTGAATCATCAGACAAAACATACTTAAAAATCATATCTTGACACATCTTTGACTGCAATTCCAAGCTAATAGTAGTAACAAACAAAAAACAGAATGAAGTAGTGCCCAAAGATGAATGAACTATTGAGAGAAATGGAAGAAAGAGTGCCAAATGAGTTATAGGCTAAACAAGAAACTGATGTAGGGTTAGTTAAATCAACCAAATCCTATAAAGTAACAGTGAAACCAAATGTCACTGCCCAGGCAGATGCAATATCCTTTGAAAAAGAGGTAGTAGATGGAGATAAGACCCATGATGGAGGAGAGTTAGTGAGGCAGAGTCCACTAAATTCCAATGTCAACCTATTACCAATACACAGATTATACCTATTCCTAAAGCAAATAAAATAAGTCGAGGCTGGTACATGAAGTTGGCGCCCAGTAAAAATGAGGTGATTGATGATTGGCCAGTGGAAGTTCCTAATCACACCTTGCTTTGACAAATGTTCCTCCTGCAGCCAAGTACTTCAAAGTGATTGATTTATGTTCTGCTTATTTCAGTGTCCAATAGCACCTGAAAGTCAGCACTTGTTTAGTTTCACTTATGAAGGAGGCAATGGCCCAGATCCGTTGTTACCTGCTGCGAGTAAAGCGAAGATCAGATAAGCGGTAAAGTCAATTGTTTATTTTGCTGATCACCAGAGTAAATTCATATTGGTAACATACATTTAAATTGCCATAAAGCGCTGAATGTAGCTGATTTAAAGGTGTATTTGGATACATACTAACGTGAATCTTTTGGAATTCAATTCCCCAACTTGAATTAAGCCAATTCAAGTGATAATTCTAATTATCATAATCATAATTAATTAAAATTAGGTGTAGAAAACCCTACAACATGTATTCAGTAAAGTGTTGAAAATGGACCTAAGACCTCCAGTTAAAAAGTATATTAATTCAGTATGTTGATGACCTTTTGATCCTAATCTAATAGTTTAGAACAATGTCATCAGATTCAATTAAGGTGCTTAAAAAATTGGCAAAGGAGAGCCACAAGCCTCCAAAGAAAAGATACAATATTGTCAATCACAAGTTGAATACTTGGGTTTGCATTATTGCATATGGGACTAAAGCAAATCTCTGGAAGTCAGTTAGAAGGGATAAGTAAAGCCCCAAACCTCCAAGGCAGTAGGCCAAATGCTGACTATTTTAGGAATGACTGGTTAGTGCAGAATGGATGAAAATATGCTATCAAAAAGCTGCTTTGATAAAAACCTTCAACTAAAGTAATAGGACAACAGAACCAAAAGAATATCTGATGGAACACTGATGCATCAGTAGCCTTTGAATCCATCAAAGAAAATTACAAACAGCACAGTACTTACTCACCATAATTATGACAATGTGTTTCATCTTTATGTAGCCAACAGAAAAGACAGATATGCATCAACAGTACTAATGCAAGATACCTGTAGTGTCGGAAGAAGCAATAATAGCATATTAAAGTACAAAACTAGACAATGTAGCACAGGCTACCCTCCATGTTATCCTTGGGGTTAGCTGCAGTGTATGCTATGTATGAAAAAGCATCAACAATAACAATGGAATATCAGTTGTTGTTACACACATCATAAAATAGTGGAACTGTTGGAAAGAGAAAATTTGTTTGACCCAAGCGAATGGCACAGTATTCATGTTAGCATACCCAGACATTACTCTTAAGCGGCACAGCGATGATAATCCAGATGATTATATTCCCTTGGATGAGAAGGAAGAATTACATGAATGCGTGGCTGAATCGTAGCATTCACATTTGAGACCAGATCTTGAATCTAATCCTATCTGGAAAGCAGGTCTTGAATTACTTTGGATAGGTCATGTTACGGGGATATCTGAAGTAAATGCTGGATTATGCCATAGTCAGAAGAGAAGGGGAAAAATTTTGGTATCGCGACTTGCAACATTGTGACCAACCATGCTCAGCACAGTTAGCAGAACTTAAAAGCCCTAACAGCAGCTTGTTTTACTGGCAAAAATTAAGGTGGCCAATATATCTTCGCAGTTAGGCTTATGCTCATGGAATATGTCATTTGTTGGAGCAGTGTGAAACGAGATTCAAGAAAAGTGGTAGAACACCAATACAACATGGAAACAGATTGTTAAGCTGATCCTCAGCCATGATGCACCAAGAAACTATCCATTGTAAAATGTCAAGCACACAAAAAGGCAATGACTTTTGCAATACGAGTAATAATGCGGCTGATTTAACCATAAAGCAAGCGTTGGGTTAATCAAGTTACGGTGACCTTTGATACTAATACAGCCAGACCTCAATTGGCAGACCTGGTTCGTATTCAGGAGCAGGCCACACAAGCTGAACAAACATTGGCAACAGAGAGCTCCAACAGCTTAAGCTTAATATAATGATTCTGATGCACATGGATTGATCATTGTGCACGAGAAAGGATTATAAGAACAATCAAAAACCAAGGTACTGGTAAAGCCCTTATTTACAAGCCATGGTTGATAACTTTTAGCTGAATGTGAGATCTGTGCACAAAAGCGATGTAGAAAAAGGAACTACAACACCTTTGTCTTACATGCCAACACCTGAAGGTCCGTTTAAACATCAGTACTGGATTGGACGCCAGTTAAGTCAGTCAGAGGAAAAGGTACATGCTAGTAATAATTGATCGGTTTAGCGTTGGGTAGAAGCAGTGCCATCTCCAGATCAGCGCTCATGCAGTGATTAAATTCTTGACCAGAGAAGAGATACGATTTGGAATTCCATCACAAATCAGTTCAGACAATGGCTCACAACATTTTGTGCAACGAACTGTCAAAATGGTGTTACAACAACTCAGAATAAAACAGACGTTGGATGTTTATCACCCCTCAATCACAAAGATAGTAGAAAAGTTAATGGAACCTTCAAGAAAGCCAAAATCAACTTCCATGTGCAGACACAAAGCTCAGTTGAGTAGGTAAATTGCCACTTGCACTAATGAGTTATAGAATGCAAACAAACAGGACCACTAATTTGACACCTCATGAAATGTTCACTGGCAGACCAATGCCTGTACCCTTTCTAGAGGCCCATACTGAAAGTCCTTCATTCTGAAACTAGCTGCATTCCAGTGCAGTCATGCATGAGACAAATTAGCTGCGATACATAAAGCCATCTACTTACTGGGAGCAGAGCAAAGTACCCAGACTGAAGAAGAGACACCTTCCAGTAATACCAGGTGACCATGTACCTCAGAGTGTTCCGTAGAGTGTACGAACCACACGACAGGAAGGACCATGTAAAGTAACAAGCCACCTACAGCAGTACAGGTAGAAGGAAGCGCAACTTGAGTATCACTTGAACCATTTCTGCAAAGTGTCAAGAACAACAAACTAACAGAATAATGAATGAGAGAGACTCTGTGGCGATACTCTGGCTGGTTACCTCAGAACTCTCTACCTCAAGCACAGAGCAACCACTGTAATAGTTTACAAATGAGAAACCAATCATACCTCAATAATCCCGGATGAATCTTCAAATAGGGAAGCAAACGAACAAGCTTGATAGCCACACAGTTACCTCTCTGAAACCAAACCAGGCACTAACTCGTCATCGATTTTGAAAGATTAAAAGATCTACTAACAAAAAACCTCACCATAGTTGCTATAAGCTTGTGAAACAAGTGATGAAATCCCAACTGACAGTTTACTAGAAAAGGCAAATGATAATGAAATGATAATGAATGGTATAGAGTGGGCAAAATATGCTGTAAAAGAAGCAATTTGTTAAATATTTCAATGAAGAAATATGGGGAGATGAATGCAAACGATTAGATGTGAGAATCAGTGACTCAAATATAGAGACATCTATATCATTTTTCTATAAACTACACACTGAAATATGAATGCTACAGTCAATGGATTAATTGATGTCGGAAGGAATTGAGGAAAAATGTAAAGAGTAATCTGGCACCTTGATAGAAAAATACAATGAATCCAACAGTATACATATTTCAAGAAGGAGGAATAACGTCATAAGTTAAAGACAATTTTACTGTAATAAACAAGATGTTTGATAAATCTGTAAAGTGTCTGGACAAAGCGTGAAAATCAAACTCTAACACCCTCCAGTGCGAGCAATTTACAAAACAAGCCCAAGCCATTGTGACTTTTATTGGATATGTGGAGAAAGAAATTACAACCCACATACCAGCTAAATGGAAAGGACTGTCGTCAGAGTTAAGTTGATACAAGAAGCAGCAATTGTTGATTGGAAGCGGTAATACAGAAGAATCCTCAGCAGAACAAACCCAAAGACAGCGCCCAGAAATATCCAAAAGATACGAAACAGACCCGCAGTATATTGGTTGTTGGACAACCAAGAGGCATCACACCATTTAAAGCCAGAAGTGAGGTCAAAGCTGGATTTGAGTCATTGATTTTACACATAACAGTAAACAAAAATGTTGAATGGATTAATTACATTATTATAATCAACAACGATTCATCAATCATACCGATGATGCTTTAAAAAGCACTAGGAGGAACAACTTGACCCCACAAGTAGAATGGCTTATCAAAATAGATTGGCGTTAAATTGGCTATTGGTAGACAAAGGTGGAGTATGTGTTATGTTTGGAGATGAGTGTTGTACTTTTATTCCTAACACAGCACCAAACGGATCCTTCACACAGACGTGGAGGGCCAGAAGGGACTTGGAGCTCAAACTTAAAGCAAGCGTGGAAGAGAGTCTAACTTTAAAACTAGTTTGACAATCTTCTCTTCATAACTGGAAAAGTTGGATAACAAAATTGGGAATAATAGCTGCTATCATACTAACATTGTCTCTATTATTATGCTGTGTCTTTCCTATTCTCCAGGTCTACTTATGATTGTGCATGCAGCTGCCAGACAGATAGTCAACATAACTGTGGGAAAAAAAAACTAAACAGTATTTACACTGATGTAAATTAGAAAAAGTAGATGGAATATAGTAAATGGGGTTGCCTTTTTTGATTTAGGAATTATTTTGATGTTTTGTCATTTTGAAAGAGAGGGAGAGAGTGTATACATTGTAACTGAGAAGGAAGAACTCACTAGAATATGAAGAGTTAGCGAGGAATTGGGTAGTATGAACAGAGTAGTTAGAGGGTGTTTTGTTTGTTATGTTTATGATTTGGCATTTACCTATATTATTTGTATCTATATAACCTATGAATCAGATATAAGAGTAGCTATGAACCACACATCTTCTCCATGTAAAACCCATTACCCTTGAACACCTGGAGCGTTTGGACCTCTGTGGACAAGCTGACAATCGAACACTGGCAACCACAGACCAATATGAACTCTATTATTCCATGACCTCCACAAAATTTTAATGACTTTGTTGAATGACTTATTGAATATATGTAACTGTGTGTTAAATCATTTGAATAACTTTGTGAAAGAATATATATGCATGTTTATATATAATTGAATGTGTACAGTCCCAAAGAGGAAAGATGAATAGAGTGTAGTCTTTTTGACTCTACTCAAAGGAAAAAGAGGAGTTTTTGGCTGCACTCTCTACAAGGAGTATTCTTGCATAAGGTGGTCCTTTATAAAACAAAGTGGCCTAGTTAGGCGCAATATCCCCTTATGATGACTCTCTTATGTGACAATACTCTTGAACAGGAAGGTATGAGACTTAATAAAGTCTCAATTGATTGACAAGTTTTCCTTCAGCTATTTATAATTTCTATACACTTTATGAGTTAACTACATATTACTTTTGTGCCATTCTTAAACATAATGGTGTCATTCTTAAACATAATGGTGTCTGCTGCTAGAAGTGCATTAAAGGCAGTTGGGTCTGCAGACAGAAATCAACTGGTAAATCCATGAAAGTCACCAATTTCTCATCAGAAAGAAACCATAAATAAGAGAGAGAGCCTCATGTCAAACACACACACACACACACACACACAGACCCTATGGAACAGACAAAGACAAAAAAAGACAAAAATGCCCTAGATTGAACTCAGCTGCTCTAATGGTATGTGGGGTAGGACGCTAGAGGTTTAAAGGCAGAGACCAAGAGAGGCGGACTGCGGCTATCTCAGACTGGTCAATAAAGATTTCGACACCTAAAATCCTGCTGTGCGAGTCCTCTTTTAGCCGAAGTGACATCGCCTCCAGATCAATAACATTCCACATCACCGGTAGGCCAGTCAATCCGTGGATTGAGTGCACAGCCAGGATGACCCAGGATAATAGCATACACAGGGCAGTCAATAAGATGAAGATCTCCTCCTGCTGATGTTGAAGGATAGTAAGGTGCAGGAACTGAAGTAGCCTCCGTTATCTTGCCTAGTTCCAGAAGTCTACCATCCAAACTATAACAGCCTGGGAGTGATGAAGAAGCTGGGTAGGAATCTAAGTTTCTTAGCCAAGGATCTATCCAGGATATATCCAGAACTCTCCCTCTCTTTGTAGAGAAAGCCTGGAACGACCCAACTGCATGTCTCTGGGGCATGTGGACCTGTTCAGGGACCGGGAAAGTTCGGAGGAAAGCGGTAACAGACCTGCTCCCGAGGACTTAGGACTGGGACTCCTTGCGGCGAGCTGCCCTCCGTTCTGCCTTGATTGTCCGTACCAGATGGCCAGTGCTATGTAGGACTCTATATCTTCAGCTGGTTCTCAGGTGGCTAATTCATCTTGAAGAGGCTCAGGACAACCCTCCCTGAAAGCACACCCTCAATTGCCTCATCATTCCATCACTCTGGTTGCTATGGTCCGAAACTCAATGGCGAAATCTGCTGTGCCTCGGGGAACCCTGACGGAGAGTAGGCAGATGTTTGGAAACCTCACGCCCACTGATTATCAAACACTCCCGCTTTTACTCTTCTACAAATGCTGTGCTTATCACTCACAACAGGATCCTGGGATAGCCCTGCGGAGGCCAGAGAGCGCCCTGTCTGAGCAGGGTGATAATGTAACCAATCTTTAGGCGATCTTGAGGGGAAAGCTGGAGGTTGGGCTCGGTAGGGAGCTTTTGGGTGAAAACCTGGCAGGAACTAGGATCTCCAGAAAAGGGCTTGGGAGAAATTAGTCAGGGCTCTGCTACAGGGAAGGCTGTTACCTGGGAGAGATACAGAGGAAGGCGAAGGGCGTGGAAGATGTTTAAAGAGCTGGTGGATTGAACTCACTTAACATCAACCAGGAGTTGAGAGTGTTTGGCCATCAGCTCTTCTTGTCTGCTGAGAACAGCTTCATGGCGCTGGAAAAGATGCCTCATGCTGAGCAATCACAGCCAACAGGTCTGGAAACTGGGTATCTCTGGGTCCATTCTTGACTTAGTTTTTCTGTCACGATCGGACTAGAACTCAGATCTCTGGTGTAGTGAGAAAATTCACAACAGAAATACCCAATGTTAAACAAAGTCTAGGTGAACTAGATCTCACTAAACAGGGACACACGAGGAAGAACTAAGACCAGGGAACACAGGGGACTCTAGAGGCATGAGAACAACTGCAGGGAGTGGGATTCTGACAAAAGGTAAGTCCTGTAGAATACAGTTAAGGTTTACTGAATAAAGGTAAGTGTTTTTAGAATAGGTTTTAGAATAAGTTTGTTGATTAAGAAATTCAAGTCCTGCAGAATATAGGTAACCTCTAGAATACAGGTAGCTTTGCTGAGAGTATAATGAAATTTTCCTTCAGCTTTATTTTGCAATTTCACGCCATTTATGAGTTAACTACATGTTACTTTTGTGCCATTCTTAAACATAATGGTGTCTGCTGCTAGGGTGCGTGCAAAGCAGTGAGGTCTAGGTGCGTCCGAGAAGGCAGTGGGGTCTGGGTGCGTGCGAAGGCAGTGGGGCTGAATTGCGTGCCAAAGGCAGTGGGGTCTGCAAAACATACATCAACTGGTAAATTAATAGGTCAAGAAGTCACAGGATTCTCATAGAAAAGAAGCCATAAATGAGGCAACATGTTAAACATACACACAGACCCTATAGAATTGTGAGGACCAGAAACAAAAGCCTAAGATTGAAACGCAGATGTTCTTACCTAAAACTGATGGTATGTAGGGTGGGACATGTGAGGTTTAAAGGGAGCAGAACCAAGAGGGAGGCGGACTGTGGCTATCTCCAGACTTGTCAATAAAGTTTTCCTGACACCTAAAATCCTGCTGTGCGAGTCTCTTTGTAGTGGCTTGCCTCCAGATCAACTGTCTTATTCACATCAAGTAAAGGTAATTGTTTTAGTGTACAAGCAAGGTCTGTTGAGTAAAGGAGGTAAGTCCTGTAAATACAGATTAAGGTTGCTGAAATAAAGGTAAAAGTGTTTTAGAGTACAGATACAATTTGTTTACTAGAAATTAAGTCCTGCAGAGATAAAGGTAAATCCTGTAGAATACAGGTAAGGTTTTCTTGACTAAAAGTAGAAGTGTTTGGAAGTACAGCTTAGGTTTGTTGAATAATTAAGTCCTGAGTATACATTGGTTTGTTAATTAAGGGGTATGTCCTTTAGAATACAGGTAAGGTTTGTTGAATGAGCTAGCTTTTTTTTGAGTAGGTATAGTTTGACTAAAGGTAGTCCTGCAGAATAATGGTAAATCTGTAGAATATGAGTAAGGTTCATGACTAAAAGTATGTGTTTTGAAGTACAGACTAGGTCTGTGACTAATTAAATCACACGGGGAATAAAATTAATTCCTTTAAAAAAATACAGGTAGGGTTTGTTAAATGAAGGTAGAGTGTTTTGCAGTGCAGGTACAGTTTATTTGACTAAGAGTAAGTCCTGTAAAATTATAAGTAAGATTAGTTCAGTAAAAGTCATGCAGAATACAGGTAGGTTTGTTGACTAAAGGTTAGTCCTGTAGAATACAGGTACAGTTTATTGACTAAAGTAAGTCCTGCAGAATACAAGTAAAGTTTGTTGAATAAAGGTAAGTCCTGTAGAATACAGGTAGGTGTCTTGACTAAAGGTAGAGAGTGTTTTAGAAATTGCAAGTAAGGTATGTTGAGTAAAGATAAATCCTCTGAAATTTTGGGTAAGGTTGCTGACTAAAGTGACTTTTAAGTGACTTCCATTTTACATTATAATAACACCTTTTTGTAGGCATAGTTTATTCAAAAAGACCCTGGATGACAGTTGTACACAGGGCCTGGTGGCTAAAACTAACGCCAAAACTAACACTTCATTGGGCATGATTTTATTCCAAAGGCCCTATTATGACCCAGTTTACAATGGCCTAGGGTCACAGTTTAATCCCATCATAGTAACACATTTTTTTGGGCATGATTTTATTTAATAAAGGCCTGGATCAATGTGATTTTCTATAAGGCCTGGGCTCCACAGACTCACCCCCATCACAATAACACTTTTTGAGCTTGATTTTTGTTCAATAAAAACCTTGGATGAATGTTTTCCATAAGACCTGGGCTCTGAGACTAACCCCATGCACTAACACATCATTGGGCATGATTTTTGTTCAAAAGGGCCCTGTGCTGACAGTTTTACAGCTGGCCTAGGAGTCACGGTTTGAAAATCCCATCATAGTAATGTAACACATTTTGCAGGCATGATTTTGTTTAATAAAGGCCCTGGACCATTGATTTTCTATAAGGCCTGGGCTCACTGACTCACCCCATCCCACAATAACACTTTTTTTAGGCATGATTACATTTTAATAAAAGCCTTGGATGAATGTTTTCCCATAAGACCTGAGCTCACAGGCTAACCCGCTAACACTACGCACATCATTGGAGCTTGAGTTTTTATTCCAAAGAGCCCACTGTATGACAGTTTTACAATGGCCTAAGGTCACAGATTAATCCCATCATAATAACCTGGGCTCACCAGATAGCAATTACAATAACTTGCTTTTGCAGACACGATTTTATGTAATAAGGCCTTGGATGAATGTTTTTACACAGGGCATGGGCTCACAGACTCAACCCATTACAATAACACCTCATTGGGCATGATTTTTATTTAAAAAAAGAGGCCCTGGGCGACAGTTTTCTATAAGGCCTAGGCTCACAGACTAACCCCATCACAATAACACTTTATTAGGACGCGATTTTATTCAACAAAGGCCACGTGCTCACAGGCTCACCCGTTACAGTAGCGGTGCAGGGCAGCACATTTCAGAGTATTAGAGAAAAAAAAAGAACCCAGGTGGCGTAAAAAGTTGCTCCTGGAGTAACGGCGACCTCCGGGGGTGCGATGAGGCCACAATTGTGTGCAGGGGAAGAGGCCTCTCGGCCTGGCCCGGCTCCGGAGCCTCGGAGGGTATGGAAGTCGACCTTTTCCTGGTCGCATAACACCTGTCCCACATCTCTGGACTCTGTTATTGCTTTGTCTTCTAGTCCAATGTACTCTCTGTACCCTACCTTCCCAACCGTAATAATCCCCTCCTCTGGCTTTGCCCTCGTCCCTCCATCCCTCCTTCCCCTCGGCTCCACCTCAGTCCTCTGTCGCCAGTAGCTCCGCCCATCCTTCTAAATCCCCCGTCTCCCGCATCGGTGCCCGAAGCCTCTTGTGTCGTCCCAGCAGTCCTCAGCGCCTCAAAGCATCACTTACCCTAGCTCCACCGTCGAACGGCCCCATGGGTCGATGGCAGCTCCTCCTCCCCTGGCTCACTCCCTCCGTCTGCACCTCCCTGGACTCCTGTCTGCCTACCCCCTCCAGGAGTGCCATCCCTCTGGGAGGAACCTCCTCCCAAGATCTGGTATCCCAAATTTCATTTTTTCTTTTTGTCTTTTTTGATGTTACTTTAGAGTGCGAGGCCTTTTTTTTTAGCGCTTCCAGAAGAGGAGATTCCACCTTCACATCTCTGGACTCTGTTATTGTTTTTTGTCTGTTGCCATGTGCTCTCTGTACTCTACAGCTATCCGTGAAATGTCATTGTAATTGTCTGCGCCTGCTCCCTGTTAAATTTAGTCAATTTACATTGTATATTAAAGTCCTGTGTTTGTCTTGAGTTTGTCCGATCGTCGATGTCCATATGTAGTTTTGTTCCCGGGTTACCTACATGTGGTTTATGTCCTGTCTGCCGGTATATATTATTTTGCCCCCATATTGGATTACATTTTTTTAAGTTTATTTGCTTCTAGGAGTGCTCCTTCCTCTTGAGCTCCACCCGAACACCGAACCCAGCACCGAGGTTGTGTGAAATTCCACCCAATTGTGCCCGGGAGAGGGAGGCACTCTCGAGCTCACTGACTAACCCCCATTACAATAACACTTCATTGGGCATGATTTTTGTTTAATAAAGGCCCTGGGAAGGCAAGTTTTCTATAAGGCCATGCTCACAGACTCACCCACGTTAAAGTAGAGATGTTTTTAGAGAAAAAAAATAATAATAAAGTTGACGCAAAGAGATTGCTCCTGGGTAAGCGACCACCTCCGGCGGTTGCGGTAAAACTTGAATCGTGCCGGGAGAGGCCTTTCGGTCAGCCTGCGCTCAGAACCTCGGAGGGTATGGAAGTCCGAACTTTCCCACGAGTTGGGGACTAAAATGAAAAAATCGAAAATCGGTAATCATCCAGAAGCTTTAACCACACGGCCGATCAAGGTGCGGGAGATACTTGCGACTACTGGGATTACTTTCCCACTGCGACCCCCGCCACCCTGGAGGGAATTTTTAGCGTTCAAAGCCTAAGTCCAGGCATCCAGGTCCGGCCTAGCCCCGGAGCTGATCTGCGACCTGTATAGATTCTCCTTTTTGAGACACACATTTATGAACCCCCTTGTCTGAATTTCAATTTTTCCAAAAGAACTGAAACACATGAAATTAACCCGATCACAGTAACACTTTGCTGGGCATGATTTTATTCAGCGGAAGGCCCTGGATGCTCAGATTTACACTGGGGCCTGTGCTCACGAACTGACCCCATTATTGTAACACTTTTTTGGGTACTAAAGATGAGTTCTGCAGAATAAAGGTAAAGGGTTCTTGACTAAAGAGTGAAGTCCTGTAGAATACAGGTGAGGTTTGAAATTGACTAAAGGTAAAGTGTTTTAGAAGTACAGAATAGGTCTGCTGATTAAAGGTGCGTGTTTTCAGAGTACAGGTTAAGTTTTCTTGAATAAAGGTAAGTGTTGTAGAGTGCAGGTAGCTGTTTGTTGAGCACAGGTTAGTGTTGAAGAGTGCAGGTGGGTTCTACAGAGTAGTGGTAAAGTCCTGCACCACTTGTCACAGTAAAAACAGTAACATGGCAAAAAAATCATATTTAATGTGTCCTAAAGACTGATCTAAAGAGATAAAGACACAGATAAAAGACTGGAAGTAAATGCATGTAAACACAAATGTAAATGTATCTTTATACACTATATTGAATAAGGTTTTGGGTCACCCACTTCAATAAACAGGTTGAACACTACTTTGTGTAATTTTATTATTAAATTTAATATGTATTTATTATTATAATATCCAGAAGTACAAATCATGTTTAAAGCATGCACAATGATGTTTCTAGGGAATTGTAGATGCAGATTTATCGCCAAGGACTCTGACATGACAGTACACTCTGTGTATAAGGCAGAAGTTTAAATAAGAAATGATTTATTGATTAGTCAGTGTGGGAAGAACTTGGCCTGTTGTCTTCGCAAAGCCTGATCCAGCTGAACACTTCTGGTATTGGCCAAATAGCATCTAGCTGTAGCGTAGTAACAAACACAACCACGACTGGTGTCACAGTCGGAAACAAATCCACTGAGCACAGAAGAACAATGTCAGAGCTGTAGCCCAAGACTGATGATGCACAGAGTAATTGAGAATAGGTAACAGATCTTTATCATGGATCATTTAGATCGATGTCGATGGGCTCCATGTATCATCAGTCTGTGAAGGCCTCATTGATTCAGGACAGGTCAGCTCCAGTCTACAGCCATGATCCGGTCCATATCATTGTCATTTTCAGCAATAAAACCAACAACTGAAAATAAACAATGTAAAAATGTTTTTGGAATAAATTTTTTTCACAATACACAAGTCTTCAGTGTTGTTTGCATATTTTAAGGTTTTCTTATTCTTTTCTGATTGATTTTCTTGATTTGAGAAATTTACACAATAACAATGTCAGTTTCACACTTGAGTTTATTATGATTGAACTTTCATGGTATTCACAAGTTGGTCAAGTATCTGTAAACAGAAACGTTTTTAAAAAAATCACATTTATATTATTTTACTTTTTAACTCTAATCTAAAAATTGGAAACAATGTGGTCAGTGTAAATTTGCAGTCTCATAGTTATGTTGGGCATATCCTACATTCCCACTCTTTGGTCTGCTATGTTTAAAATCAAATCACATTCTCTCGTGTTCACATAAAGTGTGTAACACCCTTCCCATACAGTGATCATAAAGTATACAATTAAATCTCTAAAACTTTCTCAGAGGATTTGGCCGTAGAAGGTAATTTAATAAATGTTCTTAAGCAGTCAGTAGTAGTGTTAAAACGGTCAGGTGCTGTAGACGGTGACTTTGTGACTGATCTCCTGAAGCAGTTCTTTCACAACCTTCTCCAGATCCACCAGTTCATTGGCCTTGTCCTCCAGCGGCTTCACAGTCTTCATCATGGATTCTTCTCAAGATCTGAAAAGCACGAACCACGTTGTTCTTTTAAGTGAGAACATTTAAAAAGTTAATGTTTTTGTGATGGTTCTCTTCTAATGCTTTAATTAGAGATCACGTTTATTTGACATACTTTTTAGCAGCTGGAGGTTTGTCGCTGGCCTGGAGCAGCAGAGTTTTGGCCTCCTGTTGGAGTTTCTCTGCTCTTTTCTTGGCCTCTGCCACTCCCTTCTGCTTTCTGTGTGATCACCTCCTCGACACTACTGTACTTGTCCTTCAGCTCTGAATCCAGATCCTGCATAAACAGTCATGTATGAGTATAGGTTACAAACCCACAACACTTCTTAGCAGAGATGGCGTATCATATCCAGGTGATTCATGCACCTTTTTGAGCTGCTCAGCAAGTGCCTTGGTGTTAATCCGCCTCTTTCTTTGTGCTGTTAGCGCTGGTGGAGGTGTTGAGTGCCTTTTCTTTCAGCAAAGCTACATGCCACTTTCCAACTTCAGCAGCCTTGAGTGGTGTTACTCAGTTTTAGCTCCAAGTCCAGCGCATTTTAAACAAAGAGTACAAATTGCTTCAAAGATCAATTCCAAATTACTAGCCCAGCTGAGAATACGCTCACTTGGTCCCCTTTGCAGAACAAATGGCTAGAAATGTAGACTTACGGAGACCAGCAGGTCTTGCATTCCCCTTGTTGTCAGCGCTGGCCTGTTTCAGAGCCTCGGTCACACCAACTCTGAAGGCGCGCTCAGCCTGTTGCAAGCCTCCTTCACCATCTCAGAGGTGTCTTTCACATCCGTCGCCTCCTTTCTGTAAGCCAGACAATATACAAACATTTACATTCATTTCCACTTAGTATTGTCATTTGACTGCACAGATACTAGATTTTTACTTTACTGACACTCTATTCTCCCCGTTTGATACTCTTAAGTGCTTTGACACAATCTGTGTGTTAAAGCGCTATATAAATACAGGTAAGAATGAACTGGTCAGTAGGTGGCACTCTTCTACATTCCACAGATATGGTACATTTTAGTGGAAGTGCTTCTCAACCCAGAATCCCACTCCAAATTGCTCATTCCAAAAATAGTTTTTCCTTCACGTCAGACTTTTCTACTTAATGTTTTGCTTTTGACAATTATTTATCTGACAAAGAAGTCTTGTACTACGCCTTATAATTAAAAATACTATAAATACAATATTCTATTTTCCTCTATTTTCACATTTTAGTGATTTAGAAAACATTATTTCATGCCTAATTTTGTTTATAAATACCTGAAGGCAAATACATATCTATAAATATATGTACTTCCGACAGCTGCAGATTCTCTCTCTCTCTCTCTCTCTCTCTCTCTCTTTCTGTCCTTCTTTTTATTCCTTTCTTTCTCTTTCTTTCTTCAGAAACGACATGAAATTAAACTGACCATTACTTAAGAGAGCGAGAGACATGTTGCCATATAATATTCTCCATAAACTCTTCCTCACAACACCCACAGATGCATCAAAAACAGAATTGTGATAAACTCCAAAACAATTGCCTGATATTAACACAAAAATATCAGAATTCAGAGAGAATTTAGTAATTTCTTAGCTCTGGAATGGGATTACGTGCTGTAAAGAGGTTTTAACAATTGGGTTTAATGAGGGTTTAACAAGTCAGGATAAAGTTACCTTTCTGACCTTCTTTGTAGAGCCAGCATCGTCCACATTTATTAATCGAAGTGTTTTAAAAGAAACCTTAACACTTCAGGAGTTACACAGTTTACTGCTAAATGAGCAAATAATGTCAGATCATTTCAAACCTGCTGTCTTTTTCTATTTGTATTTCATACACAATCAGAAATAAAGGTACAAAAGCTGTCACTGGGTGATGCGTTCTTAAAAAAAATACACTTTTGTACCTATTAGGTTTGTCACACATGTGGACTCTTTTGTTTGTTGTTTGTCTTCTCCCATGTGTTCAGTGTCACCTACTTTCTATTAATTGTCTGATTGTCTTCAGCTGTGTCTTGTTCATTTAGTCAATTCCTGTGTGTATGTAAGTTCCAGTTTACTTCTGTTTGTCGTCAGTTCTCGTCTTTGTCGTGTGGTCTTTTTGTCCTGCCTGCTTGCAACTATATTGCTATTTTGTTCGTTTTAGAAGAGATTAAAACTGTTTTAGTTCATTTTTCTCATTCAGTGCTCCTTCTATAAACCACACCATGACATAGAGTTCAAATATGTACCTTTAAGAACTAATATGTACCTTTGAAGCTACCAAAATGAACCCTTTAGGTACAAACATGTCCTTTTACCCCAAAATCTACCGCCCCAGTGACAGCTTTTGTACCTTTATTTATAAGAGTGTATTTGCACTAAAAGTTTACATATACAGTATTATCATAATTCACTGTGTTCCTGTCATGATCCTTAGAAATAGCAGAATGTATCACTTAAAAGTGTAACATAACAAACAAATGCACACATTAACCCTCTGTCCACTTAAATACACTGCAATCATCTGCAAGCGTACAGGCTTTATTCAAATATATTTACACTAAATGTATCATTGAAATTACATTTCATTATATGACAAAATTAATTTATAAAACCACAAGCTGGTTTTAGACAGCTGAGACTCCTTTTTGCAAACCAACTATAAATCTATTACATCTAAACATGAATAAATATGAATTATATGTACAATTTAGTATCTAGTGCCTTAGTCTGTTCCTCTTATTTACACAGTGTTCCATTTCTCCCTTTTCTCTACTCATTCTGAAAAACAACGCTTTAGCTAAAAAACCCCAATCTCTATTTGATCTCAGACTCTGGTTTCTGCTGGTTCTGTGAGTTCAGCTCCTCCATGATCCAACACAGAAGCCCCTCACGGACTGAAGGTGACCAGGAAGCAGTTCTCCGCACTTCCTGTGTCCTCCTGCTCTCCCTATACAAACAGTCAAGAAAGCATTGATCTGGAGCCCTAGTCCCAACAACACAATCCAGCCATGACTGCTGTGATTAAGAAAGTGTCTGTCACTGGCCTTACACCTGTTCAGTTTAACCAGGGGTGGCTCTCAATGTCCTCTAAACTGGTCGGTCTGATGCCGTGCACTGAGACACCAGTGAATCAGCTAGCGATTGCTCTGTTACACACAACACAGTCTTCAGCAACACAAAAGCTACGCTTCTGCCTGGATCTGGAGCGTAGCGTCTGTCTCTTGCCTGTAGACAGCTCTCTGGAAAAGTCAGTCTGCTTCTGGAAGTGACCTTCCATGCTCCCTGAAGGGCAAACAGCCGCACAGGATGCTGTAGAAGTGTCACCCGACCCGACCAAGCCGTAGCCAGTCCTGCGTGATAAGCGGTGCTGCGAAACCACTCCAGGAGGCGTATTCAAGTGCCTGAGAGACACAGCAAGACACTGGCGTCCGATCAAAATCTTCCCTTTGGTGATTACAAACACATCACTGCAGTGAGATCAAAGCAACCTGCAAAGTTTCGGTAGGCGAGTCTTGCAGCCAGATCTCCACAGCCGAAGTCCAGCAGCTTGATGTCGTGTGACTCGGTGGAGATCGCGGCTCACCGCAGTGTTTTAGCGCCGTGATCAGCTGCAACAGGACTTCCTTGGCCAGGAGTCTCCTCCAGACATCCGTTCTCCTGCGAAACTCTGGAGAAGCGGCGAGAGCAGGGGGCGCACCAGGATCATGGTGGCGTCTGCGATGGTCGAACCACTCCAGCAGCTGCAGGACGTTTGGGCAGGCAGGGCGAATTGACCAGGAGTCATCAACGCCACCTCCAGCGGCAGCGGGCCTGACCTTCCTGCAGAGACCAAAGATCCGTTACATCCAGAGCTGAATGCAGATTCACAACAGATTCAGCTTCAACTCACCACTTTCCAGCTTCTCAGGCATCCTGCTTTTGCAAAGCGTAGCTTGATGGCAACCTGTGAACAGATAAATCCGCGAAATCAACGCGTTCACTGATATTGCCAACTCTAAAAGCTGTTTGGATGAGGCCGCGGAAAAGCGTCTTACTGGCATGCCAGGCCGAGCTCACCTCGGCCCAGCAATGGGCCCTTGGCATATGCTTCTGAAAGCGCACAAGAAATGTATAAGCGGAGACATTTTCTATTAATAACTTTGAGTCATGACATCTTTGATAATCCCTGACCTCTGCGGGAGCGTTTGGCTAGTCTTGTGTTGGAGGTGGACGGCCTTTCATCCTCCCAGTCACCCGCTCTGCCGCTTCCTCTTCCTGTGGGAGGCTGATCTGTGGACACAGAAACAGCCAGGTCAGAAGGCAGAGGCGCGATGTATCCCGGTAGCTCTTGGCTAAGGGGCTGCTCTGGGTAACGATCACCAGAGCCTCGTCTCCCATCCTCTGAGCAGCCGTCTGAGAGATACCAGCGCTCCTGGATCTGGAGCGGCCCATTTGAACCTGCAGCGTAAGAGAGGGCATTCAAGAAGAGTGAACACCAGGAAGGCAGCAGGACCTGGCGGCATCACAGGTCGGGTTCTGAGAGCCTGAAACATCAGCTGAAACTGGTCAGCTGGGCGCACCATCGCACTGAGCTCCCCTGTGCTGCAGCACATCTACAAACAAGCGAGTGCTGTACTGGGAACCAGGAAGATCGTGGAAGACCTCCAGCCATCCCAACAATGGACTCTTTTCTCTGCTGCGTTCAGGAAGCGCTTTCGTTCCCTGAGAGGCAAACACAGAGAGAATGAGGAGCTTCTTCCACAGGCCATTCAGAGTCTGAACTAGAGAACACCCTGTACCTAATCACGGGATTCCCATGTTCACCCCTCTTTCCCCAGATACTCGCCACTTACATTTGGACAATTACACAAGTCACTTTGCATTGGACATTACACTACAACCACTTTACACTTTACACTTTATATCTATACTTTATATTTTTATATTCTATATTTTATTTTATTTTTATACTTTACTTTGCACACTTCTTTTTATACATATTTTTATATTTATATATATATATATTTAAATTTTGTTTTCTATTTTGATGCTGGACAGTTTGTAAAGAACATTTCACTGCATGTCATTACCATGTATGTATGTATGTGACAAATAAAATTTGAATTTTAATTTGAACTTGAATCTTGCCTAGTTAAGTTACGACATCTTTGTGTTCCCCACCTCAAACCATGAAGTAACCCTGGAAGAAATTTTAAGGAGTTCAAAATCTAAATACAAACATCCAGGCACTTCATCGAGGCGATATTGGCCAGGACAGGTGCGACTTTTCAGATGCTTTCCCACTTGACCCCCGCCACCCTGGATGAAATTTTTTAAGCATTTGAAAACTAAGCTCAAACATCCAGGCGCTTCATCCAGCGATCTTGCCCAAGTTAGATTCGACTTCTTGGATGGTTTCCCACTCGACCATGGTAATGCTGGAGAAATTTTAAGCGTTTTGAACCTAAGTCAGAGCGTCCAGGCCCTTCATCCAGCCGATCTTGCCGAGATAAGTTTGACTTCTTGGTAGCTTTCCCACTCGACCATGGTAATCCTAAATGACATTTTTAAGCGTTGAAATCCTAAATCCAGACATCCAGGTGATATTGTTCGGGTAAGTGCGACTTCTCGGGCGCTTTTCCACTTGACCATGGTAAACCTGGAACAAATTTTTAAGCATTCAAAACCTAAGTCCAGACATCCAGCGATATTGGCGGGTTAAGTGCGACATCTCAGGCGCTTTTCCACTTGACCATGGTAACCCCTGGAAGAAATTTCTAAAGCGTTCAAAACCTATGTCCAGACATCCAGGCGCTTCATCCAGGCGATCTTGGCCGGGTGAAGTGCGAATTCTTGGGCTTTTCCACTCGACCATGGTAACCCTGGAGGACATTTTTAAGCGTTTTAAACCTAATTACCCAGACATCCAGGCGCTTCATCCAGCCGATCTTGCCAATTAAGTTCGACTTCTTTGCGGTTTCCTACTCGACCATGGTAACCCTGGAAGAAATTTTTAAGCGTTCAAAACCTAAGTCCAAACATCCAGGCGCTTCATCGAGCGATATTGGCGGGATAGGTGTGACTTCTCAGAAGCTTTCCACCGACCCCACCATCCTGGAGGAAATTTTTAAAAGTTCAAAATCTAAGTCCAAATATCCAGGCGCTTCATCGAGGCGATATTGGCGGGATAGGTGCTACTTCTCAGATGCTTTCCCACTAAGTCTAGACATCCAGGCGCTTCATCTAGCCTTCTTATTTAAACATTTAATCTCTGAGCAACTAACCCCTATACTGGTTACTTTCCGGCGTAACCTTCGCTCCCTCTCCCTCTCCCATCTCTCCTCTGCTGTGTCCTCCTCCTTCCCCTCACCTACCCAATTCTCTTCTCTGGATGTGAATGCAGCTACAGATACTTTGTTCCAGTACTCTAACCTCCTGTCTAGACGACATCTGCCCCTCTCTCCTCCAGGCCAGCACGGACTGCCTCCTCTAGCTCCCCTGGTTGTCTGATGTTCTCCGTGAGCATCGGGTCAAACTCAGGGCAGCGGAGAGAAAGTGGCGCAAATCTAAAGATCTGTCAGACCTGAGCAGGTATCAGACTCTGCTTTCTTCCTTCTCTGCTGAAATCCTCACTGCCAAATCATCATACCTCCAAAACAAGATTAACAACACACTTCAGACACACGTAAGCTCTTCAGATTCTCTGCTCCTATCCCCCTCCCACCTCCACCACCTCAATAAAACCTGACGATTTTGCCACATTCTTTACAAACAAGAGCAAGACCCCATACCCTCTCATCTTCTGCAAGCAATCTGTTTTTTTTGCTGGCCACAGTCTTGCCAGCACTCACGCACATCATCAACATCTCTCTTCACAGGCACCTTCCCACAGCATTTAAGCAGGCTTGGGTAACGAAGGCTGAAGGAAATTTTACAAAAGCGTTCAAAACCTAAGTCCAAACATCCAGGCGATTCATCCTGCCGATCTTTGCCGGGATAGGTGCGATTTCTCGGGAGCTTTCTCACTTTCGACCATGGTAACCCTGGAAGAAATTTTTAAGCATTCAAAACCTAAGTCCAGAGATCCAGGCTCACAGAATAACCCCATAACAGTAACACATCACTGGGCGTGATTTTAGTAAAAGCCCAGGATTACAGTTTTCTTAAGGCCTGGGCCCACAGGCTCACCCCATTACTATATCACTTTTATGGGCATGATCTTTGCCGAGTAAAGTGCGACTTCTCGGGAGGCTTTCCCACTCGACCATGGTAACCCTGGAAGAAATTTCTAAGCGTTCAAAACCTATGTCCAGACATCCAGGCGCTTCATCCAGGCGATCTTGGCGGGTGAAGTGCGAATTCTTGGGCGCTTTTCCACTCGACCATGGTAACCCTGGAGGACATTTTTAAGCGTTCAAAACCTAAGTCCAAACATCCAGGCGCTTCATCGAGGCGATATTGGCGGGATAGGTGTGACTTCTCAGAAGCTTTCCCACTCGACCCCACCATCCTGGAGAAATTTTTAAAGTTCAAAATCTAAGTCCAAATATCCAGGCGCTTCATCGAGGCGATATTGGCGGGATAGGTGCTACTTCTCAGATGCTTTCCCACTAAGTCTAGACATCCAGGCGCTTCATCTAGCCTTCTTACATTTAAACATTTAATCTCTGAGCAACCAACCCCTATACTGGTTACTTTCCAGCGTAACCTTCGCTCCCTCTCTCCCTCCCATCTCTCCTCTGCTGTGTCCTCCTCCCTTCCCTCACCTACCCAATTCTCTTCTCTGGATGTGAATGCAGCTACAGATACTTTGTTCAGTACTCTAACCTCCTGTCTAGGCGACATCTGCCCTCTCTCCTCCAGGCCAGCACGGACTGCCTCCTCTAGCCCCTGGTTGTCTGATGTTCTCCGTGAGCATCGGGTCAAACTCAGGGCAGCGGAGAAAAGAAAGTGGCGCAAATCTAAAGATCTGTCAGACCTGAGCAGGTATCAGACTCTGCTTTCTTCCTTCTCTGCTGAAATCCTCACTGCCAAATCATCATACCTCCAAAACAAGATTAACAACACTTCAGACACACGTAAGCTCTTCAGATTCTCTGCTCTATCCCCTCCACCACCTCCACCACCTCAATAAAACCTGACGATTTTGCCACATTCTTTACAAACAAGAGCAAGACCCCATACCTCTCATCTTCTGCAAGCAATCTGTTTTTTTGCTGGCCACAGTCTTACCAGCACTCACGCACATCATCAACACATCTCTCTTCACAGGCACCTTCCCCACAGCATTTAAGCAGGCTTGGGTAACGAAGGCTGAAGGAAATTTTAAAGCGTTCAAAACCTAAGTCCAAACATCCAGGCGATTCATCCTGCCGATCTTTGCGGGATAGGTGCGATTTCTCGGACGCTTTCTCACTCGACCATGGTAACCCTGGAAGAAATTTTTAAGCATTCAAAACCTAAGTCCAGAGATCCAGGCTCACAGAATAACCCATAACAGTAACACATCACTGGGCGTGATTTTAGTAAAAGCCCAGGATTACAGTTTTCCTTAAGGCCTGGGCCCACAGGCTCACCCCATTACTATATCACTTTTATGGGCATGATCTTTGCGGGTAAAGTGCGACTTCTCGGAGGCTTTCCCACTCGACCATGGTAACCCTGGAAGAAATTTCTAAAGCGTTCAAAACCTATGTCCAGACATCCAGGCGCTTCATCCAGGCGATCTTGGCGGGTGAAGTGCGGTTGTTGGACGCTTTTCCCACTCGACCATGGTAACCCTGGAGGACATTTTTAGCGTTCAAAACCTAAGTCCAAACATCCAGGCGCTTCATCGAGGCGATATTGGCCGGGATAGGTGTGACTTCTCAGAAGCTTTCCCACTCGACCCCACCATCCTGGAGAAATTTTTAAAAGTTCAAAATCTAAGTCCAAATATCCAGGCGCTTCATCGAGGCGATATTGGCGGGATAGGTGCTACTTCTCAGATGCTTTCCCACTAAGTCTAGACATCCAGGCGCTTCATCTAGCCTTCTTACATTTAAACATTTAATCTCTGAGCAACCAACCCCTATACTGGTTACTTTCCGGCGTAACCTTCGCTCCCCTCTCCCTCCCATCTCTCCTCTGCTGTGTCCTCCTCCTTCCCTCACCTACCCAATTCTCTTCTCTGGATGTGAATGCAGCTACAGATACTTTGTTCAGTACTCTAACCTCCTGTCTAGACGACATCTGCCCTCTCTCCTCCAGGCCAGCACGGACTGCCTCCTCTAGCCCCCTGGTTGTCTGATGTTCTCCCGTGAGCATCGGGTCAAACTCAGGGCAGCGGAGAAGAAAGTGGCGCAAATCTAAAGATCTGTCAGACCTGAGCAGGTATCAGACTCTGCTTTCTTCCTTCTCTGCTGAAATCCTCACTGCCAAATCATCATACCTCCAAAACAAGATTAACAACACTTCAGACACACGTAAGCTCTTCAGATTCTCTGCTCTATCCTCCCCCACCACCTCCCACCACCTCAATAAAAAACCTGATGATTTTGCCACATTCTTTACAAACAAGAGCAAGACCCCATACCCTCTCATCTTCTGCAAGCAATCTGTTTTTTTTGCTGGCCACAGTCTTGCCAGCACTCACGCACATCATCAACACATCTCTCTTCACAGGCACCTTCCCACAGCATTTAAGCAGGCAGGTAACTTGAAGGCTGAAGGAAATTTTAAAACGCTCAAAACCTAAGTCCAAACATCCAGGCGATTCATCCTGCCGATCTTTGCCGGGATAGGGTGCGATTTCTCGGACGCTTTCTCACTCGACCATGGTAACCCTGGAAGAAATTTTTAAGCATTCAAAACCTAAGTCCAGAGATCAGGCTCACAGAATAACCCCATAACAGTAACACATCACTGGGCGTGATTTTAGTAAAAGCCCAGGATTACAGTTTTCCTTAAGGCCTGGGCCCACAGGCTCACCCCATTACTATATCACTTTTATGGGCATGATCTTTTGCGGGTAAAGTGCGACTTCTGGAGGCTTTCCCACTCGACCATGGTAACCCTGCAGGAATTTTTAAGCGTTTAAAACCTAAGTCCAGACATCAAGGCGCTTCATCCAGCCGATATTGGCCGAGTTAGGTGCGACTTCTTGGACGGTTTCCCACTTGACCATGGTAAACCTGGAACAAATTTTTAAGCATTCAAAACCTAAGTCCAGACATCCAGGCGTTCATCCAGGCGATATTGGCGGGTTAAGATGCGGCGTCTGGACACTTTCCACTAGACCATGGTTACCCTTGAAGAAATTTTTAAGCGTTCAAAAGTTAAGTCCAGACATCCAGGCGATATTGGCGGGTTAAGTCGACTTCTCGGACACTTTCCCACTCCACCATGGTAACCCTGGAGAAATTTTTAATCCTTCTAAACCTAAGTCCAGACATCCAGGCGTTCATCCAGGCGATATTGGCGGGTTAAGTCGACGCGGCGTCTCGGACACTTTCCACTAAACCATGGTTACCCTGGAGGAAATTTGTAAAGCGCGTTTAAAGCGTAAGTACAGACATCCAGGCGCTACATCTAACCAATCTTGGCCATAATAGGTTTGACTTCTCGGACGACTTTTAACTCGACCCTGCCACCTTGGAGGAAATTTTAAATCGTTCAAAATGTAAGTCCAGACATCCAGGCGATATTGGCCGGGTTAAATGCAACTTCTCGGACACATTCCCACTTGACCATGGTAACCTTGGAGGAAATTTTAGCGTTTAAAACCTAAAACCAGACATCCAGGCGCTTCATCCAGCGATATTGGCGAGTTTAAGTGCGACTTCTTGGGCGACTTTTTCACTCGACCCCGCCACCCTGGAAGAAATTTTTTAAACGTTCCAAAACTAAGCCCAAACATCAGGCGCTTCATCCAGCCGATCTTGCCCGAGTTAAGTTTGACTTCTCATCGCTTTTCCACTCGACCACGGTATGCCTGGAAGAAGAAATTTTTAAGCGTTTAAAACCTAAGTCCACCAGACATCCAGACGCTTCATCCAGGTGATATTGGCGGGATAAGTCGACTTCTGGACACTTTCCACTCGACCATGGTAACCCTGGAGAAATTTTTCAATCATTCAAAACCTAAGTCCAAACATCCAGGAGCTTCATCCAGCCGATCTTGGCCAGGATAGGTGCATTTTCTCGGACGCTTTCCCACTCTACCATGGTAACCCTGGAAGAAATTTATAAACGTTCCAAAACTAAGCCCAAACATCTGTGTGCTTCATCCAGCCGATTTTGCCCAAATTAAATTTGACTTCTTGGACGGTTTCCCACTCGACCATGGTAACCCTGGAGAAAATTTTTAAATATTCAAAATCTAAGTCCAAACATCCAGGCGCTTCATCCAGGCAACATTGGCGGGATAAGTGCGACTTTTCATGCGCTTTTCCACTCGACCACGGTAACCCTGGAACAAATTTTTAAGCGTTCAAAACCTAAGTCCAGACATCCAGGCACTTCTTCCAGGCGTTATTGGCCGGGTTAAGTGCGCGACTTCTCTGACACTTTCCCACTCGACCATGGTAACCCTGGTTGAAGTTTTTCAATTTCCAATCGTTCAAAACGTAAGGCCAGACATCCAGGCGATACTTTCCGAGTTAAGTGCGCTTTTGCACTCGAACATGGTGCCCCTGAAATAAATTTTTAAGCGTTCAAAAGCTAAGTCCAGATATCCAGGCGCCGTCCAGGCGATATTGGCGGGTTAAATGCGACTTCTTGGACACTTTTCCTCCACTCCACCATGGTAACCCTGGAGAAATGTTTAATTCTTCAAAACCTAACCCCAAACATCCAGGCGCTTTATCCAGCCGAACTTGGCCGGGTTAAGTTCGACTTTTCGGACACTTTCCCACTCGACCATGGTAACCCAGGAGGAAATTCTTAAATATTCAAGATCTAAGCCCAAACATCCAGGCGCTTCATTCAGCCGATCTTGCCAAGGATAGGTGCGTTTTCTCAGACGCTTTCCCACTTGACCATGGTAACCCTGAAAGAATTTTTAAGCATTCAATACCTTAGTCCTAACATTCTGGCGCTTCATCCTGCCGATCTTGGCGGGATAGGTGCGCTTTCTCGGACGCTTTTCCACTCAACCATGGTAACCCTGGAGGAAATTTTTAAGCGTTTAAAACGTAAGTAAAGACATCCAGGTGCTTCATCTAGCTGATCATGGCCGGGTTAAATTCAACTTCTTGGACGCTTTCCCACTCGACCACGGTAACCCTAGAAGAAAATTTTTAAGCGTTCAAAACCTAAGTCTAGACATCCAGGCGCTTCATCCAGCCGAAATTGGCGGGTTAAGTTCGACTTCTTGGACACCTTCCCATTCGACCATGGTAACCCTGGAGGAAACTTTTAGCACTCAAAACCTAAGCCCATCCAGGCGCTTCATCCAGGAGATATTGGCTGGGTTAAATGCGACTTCTCGGACGCTTTTCCATTCGACCATGGTAACCCTGGAAGAAATTTTTAAGCATCCAGACATCCAGCCTCACAGACTAACCCCATAACAGTAACACATTACTGGGCTTGATTTGATTCAGTATCTAAGCCCTAACATCCAGGCTTCCAGTCAGCCCAACTTGGCGGGTTAACCTCGACTTCTTGGCGATTCCCACTTGAACATGGTAAACCTGGAACAAATTTTTAAGCATTCAAAACCTAAGTCCAGACATCCAGGCGCTTCATCCAAGCGATATTGGCAGGGTTAAGTGCGACTCGGACACTTTCCCACTCGACCATGGTAACCCTGGAGAAATTTTTAGCGTTAAAATGTAAGTCCAGAAATCCAGGCGCTTTATGCAGCCGATGTGTGCAGAGATTAGGTGCGACTTCTGAACGACTTTTTCGCTTGATTTCCGCCACCCAGGATGAACTTTTTAAGCATTCAAAACCAATCCCCAAACATCCAGGCGCTTCCTCCAGCCGAACTTGGCCGGGTTAATTTCGACTCACAGACTAACCCCAAAAGTAACAAATTGCTGGGCTTGATTTGATTCAGTATGTAAGCCCAAACATCCTGGCGCTTTTTCCTGCCGAACTTGGCGGGTTAACCTCAACTTCTTAGGCGGTTTCCCACTCGAACATGGTAAACCTAGAACAAATTTTTTAAGCATACAAAATCTAAGTCCAGACATCCAAGCTCTTCATCCAGGAGATATTGGCAGAGTTAAGTGCGACTTCTCGGACACTTTCCCACTCGACCATAGTAACCCTGGAGGAAATTTTTAAGCGTTTAAAATGTAAGTCCAGACATCCAGGCGCTTTATCCAGCCGATATTGGCAGAGTTAGATGCGACTCTCGAACGACTCTTTTCACTCGACTTCCCCGCCACCCTGGATAAAATTTTTAAGCATTCAAAACGTATCCCCAAACATCCAGGCGCTTCATCCAGCCGAACTTGGCCAGGTTAATTTCGACTTCTTGGACGGTTTCCCACTCGACCATGGTAAACCTGGAACAAATTTTAAACATTCAAAAAACTAACCCTAGACATCCAGGCACTTCATCCAGAAGATATTGGCTGGGTTAAGTGGGTCTTCTCGGACACTTTCCAACTCGACCATGTTAAGCCTGGAGGAAAATTTTAAGCATTCAAAACCTAACCCCAGATATCCAGGCGCTTCATCCAGGCGATATTGACTGGGTTAAGTGCGCTCTTCTCGGACACTTTCCCTCGTCATGGTAAGCCTGGAGGAAATTTTAAGTGCAGACATCCAGCGCTTCATCTAGGCGATATTGGCTGGGTTAAGTGCGACTTCTCGGACGACTTTTCACTCGATCCGCCCCACCCTGGATGAACTTTTTAGCATTCAAAACCTAACCCCACACATCCAGGCACTTCATCCAGATGATATCCGGCGGGTTAAGTGGGTCTTCTCGAGACACTTTCCTCTCGACCATGGTAACCCTGGAGGAAATTTTTAAGCGTTTAAAACCTAAGTTCAGACATCCAGCGCTTCTTCAGCCGATATTGGCAGATCTAATCTCCCTAACTCTGTTCGGGAAGCAGACACACTCTGCCAGTTTAAATCTAGATTAAAGACACATCTTTTTAACTTAGCCTACACATAACACACCAACACACCTTTTTATTATTCAAATCCATAAAGGATTTTTAGGCTGCATTACTTAGATTTGCTGGAACCGGGAACACTACTCTAAAATACGATGTACTTGTGATATCAGAAAAGAATGGCATCTACGCTAATATTAGTCCTGTTTCTTTTCTCAATCTGTTTTCACAGTTTTTGTATCCAGACTAGATGGTGGATCAGCACCCAGAGATTATGTTCATCAGAGACCAGAAAACCTAGATGCGCTCAGTGTCGACAGATCACCAGATCCTGATGCACACACACACACACACACTAAGTCATTTACACTATCTGACACAGCTGCGTTAAAATTGAACTGGAGGTTAAGTGCTGGGCGTCCGGTCAGAGGAGAACTGACCCCAACTGAGTCTGGTTTCTCCCAAGGTTTTTTTTTCTCCATTCTATATGCATGGGGTTTTGTTTCCTTGCCGCTGTCGCCTCTGGCTTGCTTGGTTGGGGACACTTAACTTCTAGTGACTATCGTTGAATTGACTACAGAGACCGTCTCTGCATTTAATAAGAAATTGGTCACTCTCGTCATTATACATCCCTGTCATTATACTGTACAGTGCTTTGATGCAACCTGTGTTGTTAAAAGCGCTATATAAATAAAAATGATTGATTGATTGATTGATTTAGGTGCGACTTCTAGGACGACTTTTTCACTCGACCCCCGTCACCCTGGATGAAATTTTTAAGCATTCAAAACCTATCCCCAAACATCCATGCGTTTCATCCAGCCGAACTTGGCCGAGTTAAGTTCGACTTCTTGGAAGGTTCCCCACTGGACCATGGTAAACCTGAAGGAAACTTTTAAGCGCTCAAAACCTAAGCCCAAACATCCAGGAGATATTGGCTGGGTTAAATGTGACTTCTTGGATGCTTTTCCACTCGACCATGGTAACCCTGGAAGAACTTTTTAAGCGTTCAAATCCTAAGTCCAGACATCCAGGCTCTTCATCCAGCCGATATTGGCTAAGTTAGGTGCAACTTCTCCGACGACTTTTTCACTCGATCCCCGCCACCCTGGATGAAATTTTTAAGCATTAAAAACCTTTTCTTCTCCGGACAAGCCTTTTTCCAGATGCCCCAAACAATCGGAAAGGGGCTTCATCGGAGAATATGACTTTGCCCCAGTCCTCAGCAGTCCATTCACCATACTTTTTGCAAAAGATCGGTCTGTCCCTGATGTTTTTTTGGAGAGAAGTGGCTTCTTTGCTGTCCTTCTTGACACCAGGCCATCTTCCAAAAGTCTTGGCCTCACTGTGCGTGTAGATGCGCTCACACCTGCCTGCTGCCATTCCTGAGAAAGCTCTGCACTGGTGGCACTCCGATCCTGCAGCTGAATCCTCTTTAGGAGACGATCCTGGCGCTTGCTGGACTTTCTTGGATGCCCTGAAGCCTTCTTAATAAGAATTGAACCTCTTTCCTTGAAGTTCTTGATGAGTCTATAAATTGGTGATTTAGGTGCAATCTTAGTAGCCACAATATCCTTGCCTGTGAAGCCATTTTTATGCAACGCAATGATGGCTGCACGCGTTACCATGGTTAACGATGGAAGAACGATGATTTCAAGCATCACCCTCCTTTTAACATGTCAAGTCTGTCATTCTAACCCAATCAGCCTGACATAATGATCTCCAGCCTTGTGCTCGTCAACATTCTCACCTGAGTTAACAAGACGCTTACTGAAATGATCTCAGCAGGTCGTTTAATGACAGCAATGAAATGCAGTGGAAAGTTTTTTCAGGTTTAAGTTCATTTTCATGGCAAAGAAGGACTATGCAATCCATCTGATCACTCTTCATAACATTCTGGAGTATATGCAAATTGCTATTACAAAAACTTAAGCAGCAACTTTTCCAATTTCCAATATTTATGTCATTCTCAAAACCTTTGGCCACAACTGTACATATACTGTTGATACACATTTCTTTCATAAACTCCAATTTTCTATTAATACACAATTCCAAACCTTTCCAAAACAATCTTGAGTAAATGAGAAAAGAAAGTTGCTAAATAGTTTTCTTTGTTTACCAAAGTTGACAGCTATATGAAATGTTAAGCTTAAATATTTCCAAATGTAATAAATTCTATAAAGTAGTTTGTAAGACACTTCCTTCATTTTGATACAACATTTATTTGGCAGTATTCATTCTTTAACACAAGAGATATAACCAAATAAAGAAGAGCAAAGGACACAGAACAAAGAGCATTTGTTAAAATCGTATTAATTAATATATTGTTGTCTCAAAACAAATACAGTTTTTCAAATGTGTACACTTTTGGAAAAAATGCTAATTCTCCTGGTTTCACAGGTGATTGGATTTTTTGAGGAAATCCTGTATACGACAACAATTACCCATTGAAATGAACTAATTTACTTGCATCTTACTAAAAGAATACCTCCTTTGAGCCAACGATAAAATAAAGATCTGTTTTTAAATAATTTGCCCTTTTTATTTCATATGAAATAGTTGTGGGGTGAAAAATGGTGAAAAGAGCTTGTCTGTGAAAACCGGCCAATTTAGCAGGAATTTTGTCAACAGAAAAATTATGTTCCAATAAAAAATCTATGCTTCCAAGAAAATTAAATATATCATTAGGAAGGCATTCTGAGGATTTTAATAAGAAATTATGAATAAAATAAATAAAACTAATGAATCACTGTATCAAATGCTTGATATTTTCAGTAATATCTTATATTTTTTTTCTTTAAACATTCATTTTCAAGCAGGTTTACTCACAGGTTTGATGACCTTAATCAAGATACTGAAAGCTGATTGGCCTCCTGACAGTGATCGGTTAAATACGCTGGAAAATAGCTGCGTTCAGTTTAGTCAGAAATCATAGTAACTTCTCTGATTTATATAGTAATTTATACATTTATTAATAAATCTCGCTATTTAATAATGAAAAGTGCATAAGATTCAACGCTTTGTAATGGAAATTATTCTAATTAATTACATTTAATGTTTATTGTTCACTTTTAACACTGAATTGAATTAACTTCACTATTAAACTAACTTTACTTAAAGATAGATTACATATATATTCGTAACATCACGGTACTAGGCACCTAACACAGAAACATACATTAGTGACCTGGAATATTAGAGTTATGGGAAACATACACTGTGTGCGTGACAGAGGTTAAACCCATGTTAAACAACCTCATGGGAGTACAGGATGCCCTATCTGTGCTAGGTACAGGAGATAAACTGGAGAACAATCCAGACACTGTAAGCACAGATGGGTGGCGTGACTTTGGACTATTTCAATTGGTTCGAGATGAATTTGAGCGACCTTGGAATGTATACTTTTGCCTATAAAGCCTCTAATCTGTGAGCTCACTGTTATCTCTTTGCTCACAGACTTCACTGTGTGTAAACCAGATCATTTTGTTCTCTGCGCGGAGAAATAAAAAGCAAGACAAAGACAAATTTGCTGGACTCTTTATTTTTCAGTCTTCACATAATTCTGAGTTGAAAATTCCATGACAATCTTGGCGACGAGGATGGGATCCGACAGCTGATCGTCCGGGACTTGAAAGGCGTTGGTAGGCTGATCACCCTAAGCCCACAAAGGGTCTTAGCCCTGTACCCCTAAACGGTTTCAGGGAAAAGGGGAACTGACGTCTGAGGGCCCAGTGGACCGTCACTGCTGGATTCCTTAAAAGAACCAGGAAAACGCGTGCTGAAAAGCGGTGAGACTGATTTTGAGACACGAGTTTGTCTTTGTCTTAAAAAAATTATTAACGGGTATATATATATAAATAAATTAATTTTCTTTCATCTTGGTCTGACAAAAAAAACGAGTGGTTTGATATTCCTAGATTCACGAACGCATGGCCGAGCCGCCTATAGGTTTCACGGGTTAGTGAAAAAGGGTATTGTCTGCGAAGTAAGCAAGAAAAAAAAAAAAAGGGCGTAAGGGACTCCGCATTGAGTAAGTACAGGAGTAAGAAGACTCTGCGCGGGTTAGTGCAGAGCCACACGGCAGTGACGACTGAGTGTGAGGAAAGAGGACGCGTCCCAGGTACAGGTAAAGTCTCGGATTGCAAGTATGGGGTCTAGTAATGTCAAACCTGAAATCGATCTAGACGATTTGAACAGCCCAATTTATGTTGACATGAGAAAGAAATATGGACAGAGAATTATGGAAGTGATACCGATTTGGATCGAAGATCATGATTTTCCAAAGGGGCACGTTTAGTGTGACGACTCTAAACAGGGTGAAGGAAAGTTTGGAAAAGCGTGAAAGTAAACTTAGGATGAGAAAAAGTTGAAAACAAACAAAAGATCTGTTTCAGAAACATAGACAATATCTGAACTATTGGCTAGAAGAGGCAGAACGCCGAGAAAAACGGCGAGCCCTGAAAGAACTGCCTCATAAAAATGTAGAGTCAGAAGTCGGTGGACTTTGATCTTGACTCCTGGCCTTACCCCCACCAACAAATGCCCCAGCCGCTGGCACCACCACCGCAATCGCCACCACCACAAACGCCGCCTTACTACCCTGCTGCGCACGACACCCGTGGGCTTATGGAAAGGAGGACAGTTGCCCGCCTCTCTTACCGCTCCAACGGCACCTGCACCATCTCAGCCTTCTACATCCAGCGACGGAGTTCGAAAGATGAGATACTCCGTGACCGGCACGAGAACCAGATCCAGATCGCTTGAAAGACTGGCACTAGAACCGGACTGCGTGGATGAGAACGACGGTGAGGGAAACGCGACATCTTTCCCCTATGATTCAGGTGGCTGGCCCACAAGGAACCACGATGGTTTTTCGACCATGGACTGAGACAGACTTGAGGCAGGTTATGACAAATCTGCCAAACCCCAGAGACTCGGGAGAAAAGTTTGTAGTGGAACTGGATGCGTTTCTGTCAAGAATTCAGCCCAACGATGCTCGAACTCAAACGCCTGCTGATGATCAAGATGGGGCCGGCGGACTGGCACAAGATCCGACCAGATTTCCCCAGGTGGACACGCGGAGAGTTCAAGCAGAGTGGGGACACGCTGAGAACGAGCCATACAGGTCAGCAGTAAAAGCTCTGGGCGGACGATTCAAGGCCCTTTTTCCTGCTAGGATTAACACCGACAAGATCAACTACTGCACACAAAGAAGGGACGAGTCAGTTGACGACTATTTTGTGCGACTGTATGAGACTTTCAACACTTATAGTGGAATGCCAGAGCTGGACATTAGAGGGGAAATTCCAAAGATGTGGGAAGCTCATTTACGCAGCCGCTTCCTGAGTGGACTGAAACCCGAAATAACGACTATCGTCAAGCAAACCTGCATCGAGTGGGAAGACGAGGAACTGGAGAGGATTCAAAACATGCGTTACATGCTGAAAAGATGTTGGCGGAGAAAAGTGCGAAAAAGGCTGAAAAGGAGCTCCAGCTGCCAAACCTGACAATGTACAGAGGAGCGAATTATCGAGGCCGAGGGCGGGGAGAGGAAGAGGGCAAAGACTGTCTCAAGTTGATCCGGATGTTTGTTTTTATTGCAAAAAGCCCGGACATTGGAAAAATGAGTGCCCGCTTTTGAATAGACACACGGCGGCTGCTGCGGCAAAGTCTAAACCGAAAGCAGATTGACGGCAGAGTGCGCGAGAGAGGAGGGGAGTTGAGAGCAAAGTCTACAGCACCACACTTCAGTAACAGATAAGTTTGACACACACACACCCACATCTGACACTGCGAATTGCAATGAAGAAATGCTTGCTGCAATGCAATGAAGAAATGCTTGCTGTCATACACGATTGCATTGCTAAATTAGAAAATGAGAAATCTTTCAGACAAAGAGAATTAGGCACATATACTCATTTGAATGACTTAGCATATCAACAAATGCCAGAGGTTAGCTTATGGATAGACGGAGTTGAAAGGGTGTTTTTAGCTGATACGGGGCCACGAGTTCAGTATTAAGGATAAATGAGTTTGCCTCTGTCCCCAAATTGAGTGGAAATTTTGCATGGACGATTTCTGCATCTGGTCATACTGTTAAAGAGAATTATACAGTCCCTCTGAGGTGTAAAGATGAGAATGGTGCAAGTTTCAGACACAGCTTCCTCCTCTCACAGCACTGTCCAAAAAAATCTGCTGGGGAGAGATTTGTTGTGCAAACTGGGTATTTCTCTAATATCTGGTCCAGAAGGTGTGAAAGCAGTTCAGTGCCAAATTCAAACTCTGACTGCAATCCAACATACACCACTATATGTTTATCAATGGAAATTGCAAGATGATGAATTATGCGAAAGTCTTGTCAATGGCGCTAAAGACAGAGTTTCGCCTGATTCTGATTTTATGCCATTCTCAGACTTACATTGCTCAGCACATGTGTCTCTGGCTAGAGACGAGTTGTTTGAACAGAAATGGTTTCCACGTATTGAGATATTGCAATTGAATTGGCTAATTTGGACAGAAAATAAATGTGCTGCTGCTGTTGCATTAACCGATGAACAGCAGGTGTTTTTTGATGTTGTGGATTCTTTTCCCCCATGTGTCGTTGTCAAAAGGAGCGACAATCGTTGGGAAGACATTGGTCCCTTTGTAAAGACGTATGTATCTTTCATGAAAATTGGTTGCGGACTGCTGAGAAAAATGTTGAATATAATCCAACTCTGTCTGCATATCGAACGAATTTGACTGAGCCTGCTGCGATGGCTGAACGCACAGTTCATGTGAGTGAAAGTGCATTGCCCAATCACTGCTTCCTTACAGAAACTGAAATGGAAAGCATTCCAGCTCTCAAGGAAGTTCCAAAGACTGTTTGGGCTTCTTCTAAATATGACGTGGGGTTGATCAAGAATTGTGACCCTATTCAAATTATTCCAAAATCTGATTACAGACCATGCAAACCTCAATATCCTTTGAAAAGGGAAGCTATTGAGGGAATCAAGCCAGTTTTTGAGGCATTGAAAAAGGCTGGAGTGATTGTGGAATGTGAGAACTCTCCTGTGCGTACACCCATCTTTCCTGTCAAAAAGATAAGAGACGCAGACCAGCCGGTTGAGTGGAGGTTTGTGCAAGACTTGCAGGCTGTAAATGATGCAGTTCAGACACAGGCTCCTATTGTTCCCAACCCGTACACACTCCTATCACAAATACCAGGTGATGCTGAATGGTTTTCGGTTGTTGATCTTTCCAATGCTTTCTTTTCTGTGCCGGTTCATAAAGACAGCCAATTTTGGTTTGCTTTCAATTTTAATGGCAAACCTTACACTTTTACTCGACTTTGTCAAGGATTCAAAAATTCGCCTGTATTGTTCAAGCGAGGCACTGAAGAGAAGTTTGGAAACATTACAATTGGCACCAGGGTCAGCTTTAATTCAATATGTCGATGATCTCTTAATAACAGCCAGAGATGAAGAAACTTGTACACAGGACACTGTAAAGCTGTTGAAACATTTGGCTGTTGAAGGCCACAAGGTCAGTTTGTCAAAGTTGCAGTTTGCAAAAAGGGAGGTGACGTTTCTAGGTCACATTATCAACAAGCAGGAAAATCTCTAACACAAAAAGAGAATAGAGGCAATTCAAAAGATTCCAAAGCCTCTGACAAAAAAAAACAGCTCATGTCATTTTTGGGAATGTGTTCATATTGTAGAACATTTATTCCCAACTATGCCATTGAAGAGTCACCTTTGAGCGCTTTGGCTCACGGAAAAGGTTGCAGCCACATGACAAACTGACCTGGACTCCTGAAGCAGAGAAAGCATTTGAAAGGTTGAAAATGTTGTTACAGACATCCCCAAGTCTGGGACTTCCAGACCCTGAGAGAAATTTTGTACAAACAGTTGATGAGAAAAATGGTTTCATGTCTTCTGTTCTGTTACAGGATCACGGGGAAAGCTGAGACCGGTGGCATATTTTTTCAAGTAAACTCGACCCTGTGGCAGCAGGTCTACCAAATTGTCTGAGAGCTGTAGCAGCAGCAGAAAAGCTATTTTAGCTTCAAGGGAAATTGTAGGATATTCTGATGTAACATTACTAGTGCCACACGCTGTCTCTATGATCCTGTTGGAACAGAAAACATCTCATTTGTCAACAGCCAGATGGCTCAGATATAATACCATTCTATTGGAAATGCCAAACATCACAGTAAAACGGTGTACAGTATTGAATCCTGCCACACTGCTCCCAACCGAGGCAGGATGGCGAGAACATAATTGTATCGCCGCATTGGAACAGGTGTGCACACCGCGACCAGATTTAAAAAGAAACCCCCTTGACAATGCAGATTTGGTTTTGTTTGTTGATGGTTCAGCGTCTGAGACCCAGAAACCGGTAAAAACAGAGTAGGTTACGCAGTAACCACGCGCATGCGACATTAGTAAGCTGAGCGCTCCACCGCGCATTACTCTGCGCAAGCGGCCGAATTAGTAGCATTAACAGAAGCCTGTAAAATCGCAGAAGGAAAAACAGTCACCATCTACACAGATTCTCGTTATGCTTTTTCGACCTGTCATGATTTTTCGGCTCTATGGCGATGTAGGAAATTTCTAAAACCGATGGAAAACCCATCCAAAATCATGATAAAATAGCAGCCTTGTTAGAAGCGATTTTGCTTCCAAGGTCGATTGCTATTTGCAAGTGCGTCGCGCATTCCAAGTTTAACGATTTTGTATCATTAGGAAACAAACGCGCTGATATCGCTGCGAAGAACGCGCAACAAAGGGAACAGAACCTTCTCTTACATGTGTAACTGTTAACGATGACGAACTAACCTTCCTTCTAGTTCTCTTGCAGCTATGCAGGGTTTCGCAACACCAGAAGAGAAAAAACAATGGGTGAAGGCCGAGTGCAAGCTGAAAGACAACGTTTATTGAGCACCGAAGACAAACCTTGTTTGCCAAAACACTTTTTCCCACACTATGCCAAATTAGTGCACGGGTTAGATCACATAAGCAAAATGGGAATGTTTGACATGATCAATCAATATTGGTTTACAAAAGGATTTACTTCCTTTGCAGACAAATATTGTCAATCTTGTATGATCTGTGCCACAAATAATGTAGGAAGAGGACAACAGGTCCTTTGGCAGCACATCCACCACCAAGTCAACCTTTTTGATCACATAATGTTCGATTTCATTGAACTGACACCATGTGAAGGTAAGAAATTCTGCCTTGTTTTGGTTGATATGTTCTCAAAATGGGTGGAAGTCTTCCCACATCTAAGCAAAATGCTGGGGCTGTTGCAAAGGCACTAGTGTCTGAGATCGTCCCAAGATGGGGAATACCAAAAAGATTAGTAGTGATAATGGCACACCTTTTGCTAATGAGGCAATCGATCAGGTTGGGAAATTCTTGGGAATTGACATACGTAAACATACCTCCTATCATCCAGCGTCCGGGGGTAGTGTTGAAAGAGAAAATGGAATTTTGAAAAATAAACTGGCAAAGTGTTGTGAGCAAACAGGTCTGTCTTGGGTCAAAGCACTTCCCATTGTGTTGATGTATATGAGAATGAGAAAAAGAGCAAAGTCTAATCTCAGCCCATTTGAAATCTTGTTTGGCAGGCCTCCATCGCTTGGAGTGGGACCGGAACCCGACCATTGCCTCTACTGCTCTGTGTGAAGATGACATGTTGAACTATTGTAAAAATCTGTCTTCGACTCTCTCTCAGATCTCTCAACAGGTCAAGGACGCTCTACCTAAACCAGCAGAAGGATTTCTGCATGACATCAGACCTGGTGATTTTGTGGTGGTCAAGGATTTCAGAAGGAAACATTGGAAATCAAGGAGGTGGAACGGCCCGTTCCAGGTCCTGCTGATAACGCACACTGCGGTTAAGGTGGCTGAGAGGGCTACGTGGATACACGCCAGCCACTGCAAAAAGGTCCCAGCACCACCAGAGGAGACGCAGCCCAATAAACAGTGATTGACCCGCTGCCCGTGTAAGGGGGACGTCTGACTGACAAAGGTAAACGAACACACAGTGGTGTATGGGAGCTGAACACGCAGCAACATCACTGTGTGGGAGTGAGCTGATGTCAGTACAGGCCAACGGATGCCAAAAGAAAAGGATTTTTCCCATCACCATAGAAGAGCAAGGGCTCTATGGATCAGACGCTTTGCCGTGGTGGAACACTAGATACCCGCTCACCCCGATTATATAGTCAAGCGATGATTTCCTCAGATTGAGTTTTATGTAATCTCCAGTTAATCACATGTTAAAGATGTTTATTATGTTTTTCAAACCCTTATTGTGTGATGGTGTGTTCTGAATCCATGTGAATTTACACACTTGATGTTATCGTTAAGGGATTTTATTTTATTATATTCTAATTTGACAGGTGATCAAGAATGATCAAAAGGGAGGAGTGTAATGGAAATTATTCTAATTAATTACATTTAATGTTTATTGTTCACTTTTAACACTGAATTGAATTAACTTCACTATTAAACTAACTTTTACTTAAAGATAGATTACATATATATTCGTAATATCACGGTACTAGGCACTAACACAGAAACATACATTAGTGACCTGGAATATTAGAGTTATGGGAAACATACACTGTGTGCGTGACAGAGGTTAAACCCATGTTAAACAACCTCATGGGAGTACAGGATGCCCTATCTGTGCTAGGTACGGGAGATAAACTGGAGAACAATCAGACACTGTAAGCACAGATGGGTGGCGTGACTTTGGACTATTTCAATTGGTTCGAGATGAATTTGAGCGACCTTGGAATGTATACTTTTGCCTATAAAACCTCTAATCTGTGAGCTCACTGTTATCTCTTTGCTCACAGACTTCACTGTGTGTAAACCAGATCATTTTGTTCTCTGCGCGGAGAAATAAAAGCAAGACAAAGACAAATTTGCTGGACTCTTTATTTTTCAGTCTTCACATAATTCTGAGTTGAAAATTCCATGACAGCTTCCGATAAAAGCGTACGCTCGCGCTGTTGTACTCACTCACGCGACGCCACGCGCACCATATGCGTGAACTATAGTTTCTATGGCATGCCGCGTGTTATGACGCGTGAATTCTACACATAAACACTCAAACCCATCGATATCTGTTTGTTGAGAGATGAGGCGATTTCAGAGACTTTCGGAGATTATTTCCTGACACTGTGATTTTCGACGCAGTTCAGAGCGAGAGGAGACTTTTATTTTAGGACATCGGAGGATATTTCCTTTGAGTACAGTTTGAAGGAAGTTTTTTTATTCTCTTCTTATTTCTCTTCTTATTTCTTTCTTTTATTTCTCTATTCTTTCTCTCTTTCTTTCTTTCTTTCTTTCTTTCTTCAACTAATTAATTTTTTTATTTATTTACTGTATTTCTTGGAGTTTGGAGAGATTGTCAGCCGCTCTTATGAGTGAAAGACAAGGTGAGTGTTTTGTTTGTTATTGCTATGTTATGGTATGATGTTGTACTGAATTAATGTGAAGATATGCCTTTAATTTTCTATTCAAGAGCAAATAGAAATAAAAGCAATTGGTGCTTGGTTATGATAAAGGTTGCTAATAGAGGCTGTAAGTGTCTGATGTGTGAAATATTGCAGTCTCGGGCCGCTCCAGATCCAGGAGTGCTGCTGTCTCTCAGGCGGCTGCTCAGGAGGTTGGGAGACGCGGCTCTGGTGACGACGCTCAGGAACCGCTGACCAACCCAAACCTGCCTCTGAGCCAAGAGCTGCCTGGGTACATCGCTCCTCTGCCGTCAGAGTTGGCCGTTTCTGTGTCCGTGTCTCACGGGAAGAGGAAGCGGCAGAGCGGCAGCCAGGAGGATGAGGGTCCGTCCCCCTCATACAGAAGAGCTGCCAAACGCTCCCGCAGAGGTCAGAGTGCACTGAGATTAAACACCTCACCACTCACTAAACGAGTCGCCACTGAAGACGTTACAGTAAGGTCCCATTTAAAGAGGTTTCTTGTGATCTTGTGTGTTGCAGAAGCGTATGTGAAGGGCCCATTGCTGGGGAGAGGTGGATTCGGCTCGGTGTATGCTGGGACCCGCAGGTCTGACGGACTGCCAGTAAGACTTCCTCTCACCTCCCTCGTTAGAAATGTTGCCGTCAGTGAACGTGGTCTGTGATAATTGGTCAGCGTGGTCTTCATCTGTCTACAGGTTGCCATCAAGCACGTCTGTAAAAGAGGAACACCGAGACTGAGAGTCGTGAGTTCAGAGTGAATCTGTTGCTCTGCTTGCTCTGATTGAGCGCTGGATATAACGCAGCGTTCGTCCTGCAGGAAGGTCAGGATCAGCTGCCGCTGGAGGTGGCGTTGATGAGTCTGGTCAATTCGGCTCCTGCCTGCCCCAACGTCCTGCAGCTGCTGGAGTGGTTAGACTTTCCCAGACGCTACACCTTGATCCTGGAGCGTCCGCTCCTTGCCAAGATCTGGACACTTTCTGCAAGCAGAACGGACGCCTGGAGGAGAGTCTGGCCAAGAAAGTGTTGCTGCAGCTGGTCACCGCGCTGAAACACTGCGAGAGCCGCGGAGTCCTGCACCGGGACGTCAAACCGGAGAACCTGCTGATCTCCACAGAGTCACACGACATCAAGCTGCTGGACTTCGGCTGTGGAGATCTGCTGAAAGACTCGGCCTACAGACACTTTGCAGGTGGGTTTGATCTCACTGCGGTGAGCTGTGTTTGTTTGTGGAGCCTCTTCAGGTGACGTCTGGGGTCTTGTTGTGTCTCTCAGGCACTCTTCAGTACGCCCCTCCTGAGTGGTTTTCCTCGCGGCAGCGCTATCACGCAGGACCGGCTCGGTTTGGTTGGTCGGGGTGACGCTCTACAACATCTTGTGCGGCTGTTTCCCCTTCAGAGGCACATTGAGGGTCACCTCCAGAAGCAGACTGCGCTTCCCTAGAGAGCTGTCCACAGGCAAGAGACAGAGGTCACGTCCAGATCCAGGTGAAGCGTGTGCTTCTGTCTTCCTGAACACTGTGTTGTGTGTAACAGAGTGCTGTCAGCTGATTGGCTGGTGTCTCAGTGCATCGGCGCCAGACCGGCCCACTTTAGAGGACATTGAGCGCCACCCCTGGTTACACTGAGCAGGTGGCCAGAGACACATACTTATCTGACTCACAGCAGTCACAGCTGGATTGTCTCGTTAGGATCAGACTAGATTAATGCTTCTGATTGTTTGTATAGGGTGAGCAGGAGTGACACAGGAAGTGCAGGGAACGGCTTCCTGGTCGCCTCCAGAAAGAGCAGAGGATCATGGGCTGATGGTGAAGGGTTCGGATCCTCTGCTCCAGTCGGTGAAGATCTCTGTGTGGATGCTGCAGGAGTCTGAACACACAGCAGCAGCTGAAACCACCCACAGATCAATATGTGTAGCTTCTCCACAATAAAAGTGTAAATATGTATATAACAGGAGTTGTACATCTCGCTGTATCACAGTAGTATTACTTTTTTGTAATCAGGACAGGAAAAAGGACCAAAAATAAGAAAGAAATCAGAAGAAAAATCTCTTAGTCATTCAAATTAATAGAAGGGGATGCATAGAATGTAAATTGCAAAAACAAATATATAAATAAAGCCATTTTTATGCTTAAAGGAAAAAAATAATGGTGACCCAAAACCATTGTTCCATACTTATTTCAAAATATCCTCCTTTGTGTTCGGGAGAACAAAGAAATTCATACAAGTTTGGAACTACTTGTAAATTATAACAAAATCTTACTTGTTGGGTAAAATTCCTTTAAACAGTAATATTTTCGTTTGCCTTACCGTGGTGCTTTAACTGTGGCAGTGGGGCTGCACAACATCTGTGCAAATTATCAGGGTAAAGAAATTAACCAAATAAATAGAAATAAACAAACTAAAATATTTAGTTCAATACGTCCTGCAACTGGTTTTGCACATATAGTAGAATACAAACTGCCTAGAAAGACATATTTTAACAGTTATTTATATTATTTAACAGAAATATACTTGATTTATAGTTTGGATTCATAACAACATAAATTAGTGTCCCATTTAGGTGCCCGGTCTTTTCAGGCTCACTGATTCAAAGAAAACTAATTTTCTGGTTGACCAGAAGCTGAATACAAAGTATTTATTCAGTAAATAATAATCAGTGATTCATATTCCTTTTAACATACCTACAAACATTGAGTTAGACAACATTTGACAGTCCACTTTAGGCATTCCACGATCAGTAAGCAACTTTTCAGCTACATGTCATTAGAGTTTTAGTAAACTGTCTGTTTAATAACCTCTTATTAGTTAATAGATGGCAAGTATTAAGGTATTAAACATATTCTTAATAAAAACAGAGAAATATATGCTATTAATATCTGTAAAATTAGCCCATTTTGTTTCAATATAGGATTGCGGAAATGAGTACAACCTAGATTTAATTCAACAAGGTGTGATATTTTAGTACTTAATATGTCCTCCATAACTCTATGTATGCAGTGTACTGCTCTGACGCTTCTTGGCACTGAATGTTAAATTTTATTACAAACTGTTACATCTGTCCTGTTTAACTCCTTCTTAAACGACCTGGTCTTTAATGGGGAGAGTTTCTGGTTTGGGGAGAGTTAAGGTTTTGTATTATATCACACAGTGGTTGATAAAGCCTAACTCTCTCACACCTTCAGCTCTCATACGTCCCTACAGAAGAGCTTTACTACCCTGAAGTTCACTGTGGAAACCAGAAACTTCTCACTGTATGCCTCCTCTTGTGACACCAGAACATTTTAGATGCTGTCAGATCTGAAATGATTAACTTGGTCTCATGAGACTAGAGCATGGATTCCCAGAAGCCCTCACTTACTTAAGCCAAGGGTCTTGGAAAAGGAGTTTATTGTGCTTTGGCCGCAGTGGATAGTTTGGGTGCGGACAAACAACCATGCATGGTGCTATTTTAAGATGTACAGTCACTCTTCTCATAGCGTTTACTGGCTCTGAGACGCTTTCTTAGTCACTCCTCACTAATCATTACAAATGATTATTTCGGGAGCTTTTACAAGTCCATTGTTTTGAATTTTTGAAAATGTTGCAGTATTTTTACATTGAAAAAAACAAGAATTTGGTATTCCTCTTGCATTATTGTCCTCTTATAAGTTAAAAATAAATACCCTGGCAGTGTTCACTGTTCCAACAAAAACTACAAAAAATTAAAACCCGACGTTAACTTCAGGCCAGTGTGTGTGCCGATGAAACCACCTATATCCCAGCAAGCTAACAGTTGTTTGTTGACTCACTAGTATGTTTATCAGTATCAGTGTGTGTGAGGCCCGAGAGCTACAGATCTCCATCCTGTAGATGGAGGAGAACACAACCTTCTCATGTTGAACCCAACAAAAACTGTTTCCTGTTCTGTTCTCATTGTACAGTATGTGCCATGTTTCAGTGTCTGAGTCTCTTAACTTGTGATGTGTCTGCTTCTCTGTGTAGGACACGTGAGTGTTCATGTCTTCAGAAGCTTCTTGGTGAGCCACATGCCCCTCGTGATCTCGCTGATGAAGGGATTTCCAGACAATGGTCACCTGTCCAGAGAAGAGAGGCGTTTCATCTCCTGCCCAGAACCGTGCACACATGATCACTGAAGAGGAAGTGGAAAGTCAACCAATCAAAATGAGCTTCACTGTAAATAAATTAACCTAATGGAGTACTACTAAAGCTGATTTAGATGAATCATTGATAGTTCATGCTGTTTTAGCATCTCAGAAATATCCACCTTGATTTTTTCTCATTTATTTTTAAATATAGGAATAACTTTACACGTTAGCTTCATATTTTTTACATGTTAGCTCAGTTTGAATAAAATCATGCTTGATTTAAATCATCCGTCATCCTTGGCCCCATGTTTTCACTCTATAATATAAAGGTCAAATGATTACGAATGATTTAAGAACAAATGAATATAAAAACTGAAAGACAACACAAGTATATGTGTCCAATACGACGCAAAAACTTGATGATGTAACAGAAACTATGCACTCTCTTTTTCTAGCACTTTAGATACAGTTGCTCCTTTGCACTTAAAAAGATAAAAGAAAACAATCTGACTCCATGGTATAATGACAACACACGCACTCCTAAAGAGAGCAGCCCGGAAAATGGAGCGCAGGTGAGAAAAACCAAATTAGAAGTATTTCGTATAGCCTGGCAGGAGAGTATGTTGTCATACAGAAAAGCATTAAAAATAGCAAGATCTGATTTGATCTGATCCCCTTTAGAAGAAAACAAACACAACCCCGGTATTTATTCAGTACAGTAACTAAATTAACAAAAATAAAGCATCAACAGGTGCTAATATGCCCCAAGAGTATAGCTGCAATGAGTTCATGAATTTCTTTACTTCTAAGATTGATACCATCAGAGATAAAATTGTAAATATGCAGCCGTCAACTACAGTTTCACATCAGATAGTGAGCTTTAGAACCCCTGAGGAAAAATTACACTCTTTCTCTATTATAGAATAGAATTAAATCATCTAAACCAGCAACATGTATGTTAGACCCTGTTCCATCTAAACTATTAAAAGATCTGCTTCCAGAAGTCATAGATCCTATTTTGAACATTATTAATTCATCATTGTCATTAGGTTATGTTCCCAAAACCTTCAAACTGGCTGTAGTTAAACCTCTCATTAAGAAACCACATCTTGATCCCAAAGACTTAGTAAATTACAGACCAATCTCTAATCTCCCTTTTCTGTCAAAGATACTAGAAAGGTAGTATCCTCACAACTGTATTCCTTTTAGAAAAAAATGGTGTCTGTGAGGATTTCCAATCAGGTTTTAGACCGCATACCATAGTACTGAGACTGCTCTCATTAGAGTTACTAATGACCTGCTTCTATCATCTGATCGTGGTTTTATCTCGTTATTAGTGCTATTAGATCTTAGCGCAGCATTCAATACTATCGATCACAACATTCTCTTGGATAGACTAGAAAACTATGTTGGCATTAGAGGAAGCGCCTTAGCATGGTTTAAATCATATCTATCTGACCGCTATCAGTTTGTGGCATTAAATGAGGAGGTATCATATCGATCAAAAGTGAAATATGGAGTTCCTCAAGGCTCAGTGCTAGGACCGTTACTTTTCAACCTGTACATGTTACCTCTGGGAGATATTATCAGGAGTCATGGTGTTAGTTTTCACTGCTATGCTGATGGTACTCAGCTCTATATTTCAGCGCAGCAGTGATACACACCAAATTGAGAATCTAACAGAATGCATAGTCGATATATAAAAGCTGGATGATGAGTAACTTCTTAATGTTAAATTCTGAAAAACAGAGGTGCTAATAATTGGACCTAAAAACCCCACATATAATAATCTAGAACACAGCCTATCACTTGATGGCTGCTCTGTTAATTCTTCATCATCAGTTAGGAACCTAGGTGTGCTGTTTGACCGCAATCTTTCCTTTGAAAATCATGTTTCTAGCATCTGTAAAACTGCGTTATTCCATCTTAAAAATATATCTAAATTACGACCTATGCTTTCAACCTCTAATGCAGAAATATTAATTCATGCGTTTATGACCTCAAGGTTAGATTATTGCAATGCTTTATTGGGTGGTTGTTCTGCACGCTTAATAAACAAACTTCAGCTAGTCCAAAACGCAGCAGCCAGAGTCCTTACTAGAACTAGGAAGTATGATCATATTAGCCCGGTTCTGTCAACACTGCACTGGCTCCCTATCAAACATCGAATAGATTTTAAAATCTTATTAATTACCTATAAAGCCCTGAATGGTTTAGCTCCTCAATACTTGAGCGAGCTCTTATCACATTATAGTCCTGCACGTCCGCTGCGTGCTCAAAACTCTGGCCATTTGATAATACCTAGAATATCAAAATCAACTGCGGGCGTGCAGATCATTTTCCTATCTAGCACCTAAACTCTGGAACCATCTCCTAACTCTGTTCGGGAAGCAGACACACTCTGGCAGTTTAAATCTAGATTAAAGACACATCTTTTAACTTAGCTTCACACATAACACACCAACACGCTTTTATTATTCAAAACTGTTAAAGAATTTTTAGGCTGCATTACTTAGATTTGCTGGAACCGAACACTACTTCCTAAAATATGATGTACTTGTGACATCGTAAAAAGAATGGCATCTACGCTAATATTAGTCCTGTCTCTTCTCAATCTGTTTTCAGTTTGTATCCAGACTAGATGGTGGATCAGCACCCAGAGATTATGTTCATCAGAGACCAGAACACCTAGATGCGCCCGTGGACCAATCACCAGATCCTGATGCACACACGCACACGCACACACTAAGTCATTTACACTACCTGACACAGCTGCGTTTAAAATTGAACTGGAAGTTAAGTGCTGGGCGTCTCGTCAGAGGAGAACTGACCCCAACTGAGTCTGGTTTCTCCCAAGGTTTTTTTTTTTCTCCATTCTGTATGCATGGGGTTTTGTTTCCTTGCCGCTGTCGCCTCTGGCTTGCTTGGTTGGGGACACTTAACTTCTAGTGACTATCGTTGAATTGACTACAGAGACCGTCTCTGCATTTAATAAGAAATTGGTCACTCTCGGCCATTATACATCCCTGTCATTATACTGTACAGTGCTTTGATGCAACCTGTGTTGTTAAAAGCGCTATATAAATAAAAATGATTGATTGATTGATATGTTTGATCTTTTGAAGCAGCACGCACACACACACACACACACACACACACACACACACACACACAAACACACACAGGTTGCTACAACGTACATTTTTATTTTATGTATGTTTGTATAAATGGCAAATAAACTGTTTAATAAGAATAATATTAGTAGAATTTTTTTTCCAGGGTTAAAAAACACATGGTTGACTCCTTATACAGGGTCACATGATTGATTCAGTACATCCTCAAAACGACATTCAAAAATAGGTGACCCTGATGAACTTAATCCTGATTAATTATACAGTTGTGGTCAAAAGTTTTGAGAATGACACAAATATTAGTTTTCCCAAAGTTTGCTGCTAAACTGCTTTTAGATCTTTGTTTCAGTTGTTTCTGTGATGTACTGAAGTGTAATTACAAGCACTTCATACGCTTCAAAGGCTTTTATCGACAATTACATGACATTTATGCAAAGAGTCATTATTTGCTGTGTTGGCCCTTCTTTTCAGGACCTCTGCAATTGACTGAACATGCTCTCAATCAACTTCTGGGCCAAATCCTGACTGATAGCAACCCATTCTTTCATAATCACTTCTTGGAGTTTGTCATAAGTAGTGGGTTTTTGTTTGTCCACCCGCCTCTTGAGGATTGACCACAAGTTCTCAATGGGATTAAGATCTGGGGAGTTTCCAGACCTTGGACCCAAAATTTCAACGTTTGGTCCCGAGCCACTTAGTTATCACTTTTGCCTTATTGGCAAAACACGGTGCTCCATCGTGCTTGAAAATGCATTGTTCTTCACCAAACTGTTGTTGGATTGTTGGAAGAAGTTGCTGTTGGAGGGTGTTTTGGTACCGTTCTTTATTCATAGCTGTATTTCTGGGCAAAATTGTGAGTGAGCCCACTCCCTTGGATGAGAAGCAACCTCTCACATGAATGGTCTCAGGATGCTTTACTGTTGGCATGACACAGGACTGATGGTAGCGCTCACCTTTTCTTCTCCGGACAAGTCCTTTTTCCAGATGCCCCAAACAATCGGAATGGGGCTTCAATGGAGAATATGACTTTGCCCCAGTCCTCAGCAGTCCATTCACCATACTTTTTGCAAAAAAACAGTCTGTTCCTGATGTTTTTTTGGAGAGAAGTGACTTCTTTGCTGTCCTTCTTGACACCAGGCCATCTTCCAAAAGTCTTGGCCTCACTTTGCGTGTAGATGCGCTCACACCTGCCTGCTGCCATTCCTGAGAAAGCTCTGCACTGGTGGCACTCCGATCCTGCAGCTGAATCCTCTTTAGGAGACGATCCTGGCGCTTGCTGGACTTTCTTGGACGCCCTGAAGCCTTCTTACTAAGAATTGAACCTCTTTCCTTGAAGTTCTTGATGAGTCTATAAATTGGTGATTTAGGTGCAATCTTAGTAGCCACAATATCCTTGCCTGTGAAGCCATTTTTATGCAACGCAATGATGGCTGCACGCGTTACCATGGTTAACGATGGAAGAACGATGATTTCAAGCATCACCCTCCTTTTAACATGTCAAGTCTGTCATTTTAACCCAATCAGCCTGACATAATGATCTCCAGCCTTGTGCTCGTCAACATTCTCACCTGAGTTAACAAGACGTTTACTGAAATGATCTCAGCAGGTCGTTTAATGACAGCAATGAAATGCAGTGGAAAGTTTTTTTCAGGTTTAAGTTCATTTTCATGGCAAAGAAGGACTATGCAATCCATCTGATCACTCTTCATAACATTCTGGAGTATATGCAAATTGCTATTACAAAAACTTAAGCAGCAACTTTTCCAATTTCCAATATTTATGTCATTCTCAAAACCTTTGGCCACAACTGTACATATACTGTTGATACACATTTCTTTCATAAACTCCAATTTTCTATTAATACACAATTCCAAACCTTTCCAAAACAATCTTGAGTAAATGAGAAAAGAAAGATGCTAAATAGTTTTCTTTTGTTTACCAAAGTTGACAGCTATACAAAATGTTAAGCTTAAATATTTCCAAATGTAATAAATTCTATAAAATAGTTTGTAAGACACTTCCTTCATTTTGATACAACATTTATTTGGCAGTATTCATTCTTTAACACAAGAGATACAACCAAATAAAGAAACAGCAAAGGACACAGAACAAAGCGCATTTGTTAAAATCATTAATTAATATATTGTTGTCTTAAAACAAATACAGTGTGACTTCTCTGAGGCTTTTCCACTCAACCATGATAACCCTGGAAGAAATTTTTAAGTGTTCAAAATCTAAGTCCAGACATCCAGGCGCTTCATCCAGACAATATTGGCTGGTTAATGCGACTTCTCAGATGCTTTACCACTCGACCATGGTAACCTGGAAGAAATTTTTAAGCATTCAAAATCTAAGTCCAGACATCCAGGTGCTTCTTCCAGCCGATCTTGGTCAGTTTAAGTGCGACTTCTCGGACGCCTTTACCTTTCACCATAGTAACCCTGAAAGAAATCTTTAAAAGCCGCTCAAAACTTAAATCCAGACATCCAGGCGCTTCATCTAGCCAATCGATGCCGGGTTAAATGCGACTTCTCAGATGCTTTTCCACTTGACCCTGGTAACCCAGGAAGAAATCCAGACATCCGGGCTCACAGACTAACCCCATAACAGTAACACATTACTGGACTTGATTTTATTCAGTACCTAAGCCCAAGCATCCAGGCGCTTCATCCAGCCGAACTTGGCCAGGTTAAGCTCGACTTTTCTGGACGGTTTCCCACTCAACCATGGTAAACCTGGAACAAATTTTTTAGCATTCAAAACCCATTCAAAGTCTAGACATCCAGGTGCTTCATCCAGGCGATATTGGCCGGGTTAAGTGCGACTTCTCGGAGACTTTCCCACTCGACCAAGGTAACCCTGGAGGAACATTTTAAATCCACACATCCAGGCGCTTCATCCAGGCGATTTTGGCTGGGTTAAGTGCGTCTTCTCAGACATTTTCCCACTCGACCATGGTAACCTGGGAGGAAATTATTAAGAGCTTAAAACTTAAGTCCAAACATCCAGGTGCTTCGCTGGAGTTAGGTGCGACTTCTCGGATGACTTTTTCCACTCGATCCCCGCCACCCTGAAAGAAATTTTTAAGTGTTCAAAGCATAAGTCAGAGACATCCAGGCACTTCATCTAGCCGATCTTGGCCGTGATAAGTGCTACTTCTTGGTGTCTTTCCCACTTGACCATGGTAACCCTGGAGGAAACTTCTTTAAGCGTTTAAGCATCCATGGATGACTTTTTCACTTGACCACCACCATCCTGGATAAAATTTTTAAGCGTTCAAAACCTAACACCAGTGTAGGGTTATACCTTTTATTAATTATAATTATGGATTATCACTTGAATTCGCTCTTAATTCAAGTTTGGGAATTGAATCTGAAAAGATTCACGTTGGTATGCAATTCAAGTATACCTTTAAATCACCTAATACGTCCAGCGTTTTAGGGCAATTTAAATGTATGTTACCAATATGAATTTACTCTGTGATCAGCAAAATAAATCAATTGGACTTGTTTACTCGCTTATCTGATCTTCGCTTTACCTCGAGCAGGTAACAACGGATCTGGGCATGAGTTTGACTTACCAGTTACATAACACACAAACGAGAATTCGTAATAATGAAACAAAATTTATTAAACAGTACCTACTAATTGGCACACGACTACACTGAGAAGACTAAACATACACACACATACATACATTACATACACACATTCACGGGTTGGAAGGGAAATGGATAATTGTCTGTCCAAAGTCTGTTAGCTAGTTCTGAGATCGCACTAAGAGCACCAACAAAGCAAAGTTAGGTTTTAGCTTTATTTATATGTGTCTGCGCCAATTCAGTAGAGATGAAAATGTAGTTTTACCACTCGGCGTGTCTGGGGAAATCCCGGCTTGCTGATTGGTCAGGCTCAAATCTGGGATGACGTGGGTCGGGCTTTCCGGGCCGTTTGACTGGAGTCTCTCTCTAGCTTGGTGGTTCGCTTTGGATGAACCGAGTTGGTTATGGAAAGGGCAGTGAGTGTCCGTTGGAGTGATGTGGACGGAGCGGCCGGAGTCGAGGGTATCGGGTCGTTCTTGTTCAGAGTCTTCTAACTTCTCCAAGTTCAGAAGTTTCTCCGCTCGTGGCAACCCTGCAGCGACCAGATTTCTGCGACTCTCCCGGTGGTTCCGGTTAGTTCTTCTCGCCTCAACTCCGACTCCGACTCTTCTCAACCTCGATGAGGGAGCTCTGTTCCTGCATTTTGAGGTGCAAGTTTTGGGTCGTGCCCTGGGCAGTTGTCCAATCGAGGTCGAAGGGGCGGTCCACGCGCTGCTTTCGACTCGGCTTCGCGGCATACTTTATCCCAGTTAGAATTGACATTCTGCACTTCTGTTCCTATCAAAAGCTTATAAGTGGAATACACTGTTGTGCATTGCACTAACACATATATTCATTCATCACGATATTGGAAACATCGTAAGCTTCAATTTGATATCAAACATGCATTATCTAGCGCTTATGGAACGCTCTTCTCTGTTAGAGGATTATTTAAAGAGTATATAGCGGTTCCTACATACATCCCAAAACATTTATTAAGCAGTTATTTACAGATGAACCTTTATTCGCTTGAAAGGAAGGCATTTAGATTGTTCGCTTAGTGGTTTTATGTGTGTCCTGGCAGTTCCTTTGTTGTAGCGAAAAGGAAAAGGCGCGCTTTTGAGGAATGTGTCTTGGGACAGAGCAAGCCTCCTGGGGGTTGAAAGTGTGAGGTTGTCCTGACCACGTTGATTCACCGTGGGAGTCTTATCACCTTTTGACTTGGTGGCTTGGTAGAACTGGTCCCAGGTCAGTGCACCGAACGGGTTATCGGGCTGTCGCACCAGATGTTGCAGTTTAAATCATCCCAATCTTGACGTGGGTACTCTCGGATTGGTTCGAGCTCACTGCAGCAACAGTCCCTCGCGAACACCTGGCAGACTTTGCGCGCTCTCTGCATCGCTCAGCTGACCATCTTGATTGCCTTTATGGTCCGAGGTGCGGAGGATGCGCGATTTACGACCTGGTTCTAGAGCGATTCCCCTTTTATGGTTCGTGTCTGTTCATCAAGGCCCCACACCAGACATCCAGGCGCGCCCATCGAGGCGATCTTGTCCGAAAGTTAAGTTCAACTCTTAGACGGTTTTCCACTCGACCATGGTAACCCTGGAAGAAATTTGTAAGCGCTTAAAACCTTACATACCAAGATGGCGCGTTGAGTTCGGCTGCCGCCACGACCGCTCCTGCAAAACTTTTTGTTTTTTTCTTTAATTGTTAGTATTTTGGATAGTTCGCGCGTTTTCATATCTAAGATGGCTATTACTACATACCATCCGAGCCACTCTTATATCTATTGGTGTACAATGCACCCAACTTTCGCCGCTTTTAAACCCGGACCCATGTTGGCTTGAGCGCAGATCCTGACGAAGACAAAGGATGCACCCGCACCGACGCCCACGAGGGAAACGTGGAGCCGCTGCCAGGAACAGGTTGAGGGCACGCCACACCACGCTCCCTACCTACTGTCCTGTTAGCCAACGCCCAGTCTCTGGAAAACAAGCTCGATGACCTCAGGGCAAGGATCAAGTTCCAGAGAGACATTCGGGACTGCAACCTCCTCTGCTTCACCGAGACATGGCTGAACCCAGTGGTAATACAACCGGCCAAGTTTTTCTCTGTTTACCGCATGGACAGAACAATGGAGTCGGGGAAGACACAGGGAGGTGGAGTGTGTCTGATGGTGAACAAACGCTGGTGCGACAGCGCGAGCGTTGTTCCTCTCTCACGCCCTGTACACCAAACCTGGAACTTGACCATCAAATGTCGCCCTTTCTATCTTCCACGGAAATCAGCTGGGAGGCCATAGCTCAGTGCCGCGTACATTCCACCTCAAGCGGACACGGACACTGCAATATTGGACTTACACGACCACCTCACAACACACCAGTCACAGCACCGGGACGCTGCACTCATTGTGTTGGGGGATTTTAACAGTGCAAACCTCAAGCGCGCACTGCCGAACTTTCACCAGCACATCACCCGCCCACCAGGGGCGAAAGAGACACTGGATCACTGCTACACACCCTTCAGAGAGCTACAAGGCAAACTCATGCCCACCGCTTTTTGGTAAATCGGTAAATCTTCTCTGCCCGCCCTCGGAGTAGGACGGTTTTCCTCCCTCTCCCTACCCATGACCTTGCCTGCTTGTGCTTCTTAGTCTCTGTCTTGTGTCTACTTTTCTCCACTTGAGAGACTTCTCTGCCCTGCTCTCCAGCTAAAAACATGGATTTGATCAACTGGTGTCTCAACGCACTGGGATGATACCCATCTTCGAAGAGAAGCATTGGTCTGGGGAACTCCGAGATTGTCCTGCCGGGACGCGGCAGGCGCCGGGTATTCGATGGACGGTGCAGGGAGAAGTGGCGCCTCAGCGTGCTTGGCGCTTCTTTCCGTGGAGGATATTGAAGATATCTTTCTTTTCGAACTTTGATTAAGGGGCTATTGCTGATCGGATTGGGCATAGCCCTGGTATATCGACAAATTGAGAGAACGCGGGCAGCTGTCCACAGCCCCCGCAATGCTGCCTGGATTAATTGAAGCGGTGGGCAGAGCTGTCGGGACTCAGACTGTGGTTGTGAACTGCACTTTGGATAACATCATGGGAAGCTTTCGAGGTTGTCGGGACTCAGACTGTGGTTGTGAACCGCACTTTGGATAACATCGCGGGGAAGCTTGAGGCTCTGCTTTGGAAAATGGATCAAATTGGGGACCAGGATGGACAATAGAGTAGTTCAGATAAATTGTCTATGACTACTCGCACTAAGCCCAAACAAATTCCATTCCTATCTGGTTTTGTCTCCCTGTACCATGCACATGGCCTCAGCCAGGAGGCCACTGCTGGAAAACAACTCCCCCGGTAGATCACGGCAGTGAAGAGGCGCTCTCGACTCCTCACCCCCACCTTTCCGCCTGCCTGACAGGCGGGTCTGGATCTGGCGCTGCATCGGCGGCTGCCAGAAAGGAGATGACTGCTTTCGCCAGTGGAGGGATCCCAATAACCCAGAAATTTTACCTGTCTTACATGTTGTCAAAGTGTCTAAACTATGTGCTTCTATTGCTGAGGTGTTTTTTCCGTTACCACACTGTGGTCCCTTAGGAGCACAGTCTGGGTTTGGCTTATTTTTTTTCGCCTCCCCACTCTCCTCATGTAATGCTGTACTTCTTTATTCTGTCATCCGTCATGTCTACCCCAATGTTGTATCTGTATGTGAATGGGATGATGGCCCAAAAGCATTTCATTATACGCGACTACTCGTGCCTCTGTGTATGTGACAAATAAAATTTGAATTTGAATTTGATTTGATTTTGAAACAGGAAGCGGTACAGAGGAGGTGTCACCTTCAGACCTGACCATTCGGTGGCAGCTCTGCAGGACGCTTTGGATGGCGCGAGTTGGGCCATGTTCAGGTGTAGCTCCAGCGAGAAGGCGTCAAGCGTGTTCAGGGAAGCGGTGGTGGGAT